>NC_088230.1:19611934-19756934 GCF_036934945.1 Oncorhynchus masou masou | reverse complement strand
AGTTCTCCCCACTGGACAATCATATATTCCTCAGCCTCTGTTTAATAACTGACAGTGGTAATCAAATTGTAGCACTCTTCCAAAAGTTGCAACACCCGTCATGCAAACGTACACAAAACATATTTCACCCAATTATACGCCATTTCAGCTGCAAATTACCCGAAGCAGATCTATCTGAGAGAGACAGAGAGAGAGAGAGAGAGAGAGAGAGAGAGAGAGAGAGAGAGAGAGAGAGAGAGAGGGGGAGATGGAGAGCGAGAGAGGGGGAGATGGAGAGCGAGAGAGGGAGAGAGAGAGAGCGAGAGAGAGAGCGAGAGAGGGGGAGAGAGAGAGCGAGAGAGGGGGAGAGAGAGAGAGAGAGAGAGGGGGAGAGAGAGTGAGAGAGAGAGGGGGAGAGAGAGAGAGAGGGGAGAGAGAGAGAGAGCGAGAGAGGGGGAGAGAGAGAGAGCGAGAGAGGGGGAGAGAGAGAGGGGGAGAGAGAGAGAGGGAGAGCGAGAGAGAGAGAGAGAGAGAGAGAGGGAATGGGTGAAGTAGCATACCAGTGTTTAATTCCACCATTAAAGTGGTCATGAAGGGTCCACCCTGGGCCGTGTAGGCATGGGCCCCCCTCCCCCTCCTCCTTTGGCCCAGATGCCCCACAACCAGGAATGCACGGGGCCCTGGACCTGTACAGCCCCCTTAGCTGAATGCCCCCCTGCAGCTACATTGCGCCAGAGCTTTAAAGGAATTTCCTACTTCATATAACATTGATAACGGGATGTGTACACAGCGGGAACGGAAAATCGGAGGTGCGTTACGAGGTTTCACATTCCTCCTTCTCCATGGGCCAGACACGACTGCCACACATCTGCTGTACCTCTCAGAAGTCTCTCACTACTCTCTCTCTGTGTGTGTGTGTGTGTGTGTGTGTGTGTGTGTGTGTGTGTGTGTGTGTGTGTGTGTGTGTGTGTGTGTGTGTGTGTGTGTGTGTGTGTGTGTGTGTGTGTGTGTGTGTGTGTGTGTGTGTGTGTGTGTGTGTGTGCGTGTGTGTGTGTGTGTGTGTGTGTGTTTTCATGGAGAGGAAGTCTGACTCCAGTCAAAGGTTTGTGGGTAGAGCTGACAGACAGACAGCTGGAAGGATTCAGTAAAACCGTCAACTCTAAACACATAAGTATGAATGGCTGACCACACAAGTCAAATGCACAGCATCTTCCACTGCCACTACAGTCACACACAAAATATGGCACCAACAATGGACATATCGGTCTGGGGTGTGAGAATACCACACCGACGGAATGTTACACTGGTATCATCATTGGAATCTGATCTGTGCTGTACTTTACAATACATCATCATGTTATTAGCAACAGTGGTAATAACACTACTTATTTCCCCTATTGTGTCAAAAAGCCACAAAGAAAATTCCAGCCTGTTTCCAGAGCTTGTGCCCTGTTCGTGTAATTCTCCAGCTTAATATCTTAACACAAACTTGGCCTTTGTACCGTTGGGAGCGTCAAGCAGAACCAGATAGTAGATTTTCCCTCCGACTCTGGTCTCTACAGATGACCTATGCTGGGGTTGGCCACACTCAGGGCCCAGTTTTTCAAACGTTATTTATCTGGATTTTACCTATCAGAGAGGATTACATGCATAGAAATAGAATGAATAAAGTGGACAAATGATTGACTCGAATGGGGACTCTGGTTCTATTTCAATGCATTTCGTCCTATCCGATAGACAAAATAGATAACTTAGAAAAAGTGGGCCCACGGGTTTCACCGGGTGACACACAGACACAATATCTGGTTTCTCCCATGACTGCTGATACATTGCATCACTTCCTCTCTTCCTTTTGTCCTGCTCTTGAGGTTCCTCCTGTGTTTGGCTGAATACAGAGGAACCAGCAGCACATAGTTACTGCTGGGGGACAAAAACACACAGACCAAACACCACTGGATGTCTCATCATCCGTGTAGAAATATTCCAGACATAATGAATTTCATAGGTGAGTAAGAGAGAGTCTGTATTCGTTTCAGAGGACAGAGCCCTAGAGGGCTGAGCAGCCTTGTTCTATCCGCCTGCCATCATCACAACTGACCTCTCGACGGTGTTTGCATGTGGTTCAAACAGACAGTCAGGCCAGTGTGTCGGGTTGTGTTGTACACTGGGCTACTGTAAGGCTGGGGGCAGTGTGTCGGGTTGTGTTGTACACTGGGCTACTGTAAGTGTGTCTGGGGGGGGGCAGTGTGTCGGGTTGTGTTGTACACTGGGCTACTGTAAGGCTGGGGGCAGTGTGTCGGGTTGTGTTGTACACTGGGCTACTGTAAGGCTGGGGGCAGTGTGTCGGGTTGTGTTGTACACTGGGCTACTGTAAGGCTGGGGGCAGTGTGTCGGGTTGTGTGTACACTGGGCACTGGGCTACTGTACACTGGCTGGGGGCAGTGTGTCGGGTTGTGTTGTACACTGGGCTACTGTAAGGCTGGGGGCAGTGTGTCGGGTTGTGTTGTACACTGGGCTACTGTAAGGCTGGGGGCAGTGTGTCGGGTTGTGTTGTACACTGGGCTACTGTAAGGTTGGGGGCAGTGTGTCGGGTTGTGTTGTACACTGGGCTACTGTAAGGCTGGGGGCAGTGTGCTATCTCCGTTCTCACATGCTTTCTCTATGCACCCGTGGGCACCACTCACTCACCCCCTCACTACTGCTGTTTTTAAACCAGTGTTTCTCCTCTCGCTGGTGTTTTCCTCGGTCTACCTTCATGTCTCTATGCTCTCTAAGTCAGCTGGTAAATCCCACTGGACAGTTACTATTCATGGGTGTAAAATTCCATCCACTTTACTTCACCAAGGGAGCAATTCTGCTGTCAGTTTTTCATCCCTAGTAGTTAGATCCCTGTCACTCTCTCTCTCTCCTACTCTTACTCTCTCTGTCTCTACCGCACTCTCTCTCTCCTACACTCACTCTCCCCTCACTACTGCTGTTTTTAAACCTCTCTCTCCTACTCTTAGTGTTTCTCCTCTCGCTGGTGTTTTCCTCTCTCTGTCTCTACCGCACCTTCATCCTCTCTATGCTCTCTAAGTCAGCTGGTAAACTCACTGGACAGTTACTATTCATGTCTCTACCGCATTCTCATCCACTTTCTCACTCTAGCCGCACTCTCTCCGTTTTCATCCCTAGTAGTTAGATCCCTGTCACTCTCTCTCTCTCCTACTCTTACTCTCTCTGTCTCTACCGCACTCTCTCCATTTCTGCTTCCCACTCTCTCCTTCCCTTTGTCTCTCTGCTGCACACAACAACCATGCAACCCTACAGACCCAGCTAACGATAAACTAGTCTCCAGGCATTTCCCTCCACTATCACTCTGGACCTACACAAATGGAAATAATCTCGGATATGGAAAAAGACAAGAATAAAAGACATGGAAAAACAATAATAATATTATATATACTTGTAATCTCTGGTTTATAGGAAAATAAAGGGGATCATTAAAATGACGACATCTATATGCATAAGTCCACAGAGGAGGTTTGGGTCCACCTGTGCTATGAGTAATGCAGGCGGACTGGCCCGGTGATTTTTCCAGAATTGAATGAGCGGTGCAGCAGCAGTTGTCTCTGGAAGCGAGCGAGCGTGAGAGAGAGAGAGAGAGAGAGAGAGAGAGAGAGAGAGAGAGAGAGAGAGAGAGAGAGAGAGAGAGAGAGAGAGAGAGAGAGAAGATTAGTGAGTCTGAACAAACGAACTGCAGACAGGAAGCTTGGTCGCGCCAGTGACTGGATCATTTCAGAGGGATTTCGTTTACGAGAGCTGAAGCTGATCCTACTGTAGTTCATGAAGCCTCTCTCTCAACTTAAGGCTCTATAGTGTAAGATACTGAGTGCTAACAAAATGCTACCCTTCTAGCGGTTAGCCGGCTAGCTTTGTTCAGCCATGGATGAGTAGCCTGACTGTGCCACAATGAACCCCAGCACTGGAGCTCCATTCTGGGCTTGAGTCCCTGCCTCCAGTCCCCTTTCTGTGGGTGTGGGGGATCAGAGTGGACGTGGCCAGGAACAAGACTGGGTGGACAGGTGGCACCACCTGGAGATGAAGTGTTTACACCATGGAACACAGTCCCACGCTTTCCTGGCCACATTACAATATCTCTCTCTCACCTCTACATGGAGCCTCTCATTCATTACCTCTCTTTCACCTTCCTCTCTCTCTGCATGTCCTTTCAGCCTTCCCTGGGCAATGTGTCCCGTGTCAGCGGGCCATCTGTCTGAGAAGCCCCCCAGCCCTGTCTTTTCACTTCCTCTGTGTGTGTCCGGGCCTGGAGCCTGGCCTCCCACTGCTGGGCAGTGCTGGCAGCAGGCTGTAATGACAGAGCACCAGCAGCTAGTCCTGGTCACACTGAGGGGTGCTGCCCTGCCAAACCACTGACATTAGCATTAGCATCTGTGCTAATCCTCCAATGTAGGCCAGGACCCAGCACCTCCAGCCCACCTGCCAGGATCTGGAAACAGCTAGCCTGACACAGCTAGCCAGACACACAGAACACATACACTAGGCTTCCTGATATGCTAACAGTGGCCAATGCTAGCCATACAAGCTCATCCCTAATCTTGAGGCTTACCTTCAGTCGATTTGAATGTGTGATTCACGCAAGCATTGTTGACAAAGGTCATATGTTTTTATGATTCATTGTTTTTGTTTGACAGTTGATCATATTCATATATTCATGTGTGTTCCAGTGCTTCATACTTGACTAATAGTAACCCATGGTAACTGTGTGAATACTGATTGTGAACACAATGGACAAGAGGCATGATGGACCTACTTCAGAGAGGTCCAATATGTTTTTGACTAAGAAATTGATTCACTGTCTTTTTCCCCTCACTACCCCTCTCTCTCCCCGTTTCCCCCTTTCCCCTCTCTCTCTCTCTCTCCCTGTTTACCCTCTCTCTCCCCGTTTCCCCTCTCTCTCTCTCTCTCTCTCTCTCTCTCTCTCTCTCTCTCACTAATTCAATATTTTTAAATATCTTAACTGTTAAGCACAGTGTGAGCACAAAGCCATGTTTGCCAAAGGCAGGGCTGTGTTTGGCTGCCTGCTGGGTATGAAGGGGGTAGGAGGCAGAGAGAGGGGAGCTTGCCCACCTACCAGGGCCTCTCTCTCTCTCTCTCTCTCTCTCTCTCTCTCTCACACTCTCTCTCTCGGGCCTGGCACCAATGGCTGCTGGACTGAAGGACAGAAGGTGTGAGGGGCTTAGACCCACTGCGCCCTGTCAGAGACCAGGACACAGGCATTCACTGGGGGAGGGAGGGAGGGAGGGAGGGAGGGAGGGAGGGAGGGAGGAGGGGGAGGGAGGGAGGGAGGGAGGGAGGAGGGAGGGAGGGAGGGAAATGGAGCGGAGGAGAGACAGAGCACAAGAGAGTGAAAGAGAGAGGGAGAAGTGACCACCCCCACACATATTTAGTGTAACACTCATCCTCAGACACTACAGTCCAACAGGACACAGACTCCCCTCTCTAATCACCTCCACAACTACAACTACTGGACTGTCTGTCTGTCCTGACAACGTTCAGATGAAAAAAAATTGAGAACTCTCCATAAGCACAGCGTGTAGCTACAAGGAGAATTGTGAAAATAAGTTTGCCGCAATGCACCTCAATATAGTATTACTAGAACCAGGGATCCATTGATGATGATAATGCCTACAGTATGTGTGTGTTTCAAGGACTGATATATATTCGGCGAGGCTGATTTTGCTGCTTCCATTCAACCAGGCATCTGCTGTACAGTGGTTATGTGTGGGAGTATCCATACAGAAGAATGTATTGAGCGGATAGCTCTTCAGAATGCGAACCTTAAAGGAAGTCATGTTGGCTTCAGTAACTCTAGATGTGTGGTTATGTTACTACCTACACCGCGAGGACCAGATATCGGTCATGTCGATAGAGGAAAAAGTCAATACTGGAGCATACGACCGGCTAGGCTGCGTTACTATGCAGAGTCACTCACGCTGTGGCCAAAGTCCTGTTCAGAACACACATACTTTTGAGAGAGAGAGAGAGAGAGAGAGAGAGAGAGAGAGAGAGAGAGAGAGAGAGAGAGAGAGAGAGAGAGAGAGAGAGAGAGAGAGAGAGAGAGAAAGGAGAGAGAGAGAGAGAGAGAGAGAAAGGAGAGAAGAGAGAGAGAGAGAGGAGAGAGAGAGAGAGAGAGAAGAGAGCGAGAGAGAGAGAGAGAGAGAGAGAAAGGAGAGAGAGAGAGAGAGAAAGGAGAGAGAGAGAGAAAGGAGAGAGAGAGAGAGAGAGAGAGAAAGGAGAGCAGTGCTAAAAGTGCTGACATGTTGATTTACTCCCTCCTCTGAATCAGACAGCTGAACGAACGCTCCTTGGACAAGGTCACTGAGGATCACGCGTCTCAGGTTAACACACTGAACCCATCCACCTGGATATTACACTACAGCAGACAGAGGCAGGACACTGCACAAGGACAGCCCTTCTCCCTAATGTCCCCCTGTTCCCTTCTCCTACAGTAGTGGGGTGGGGCTGAAGCCCGAAGGTGGAGAGAGGGATGGGATCTGTATACCCAGCCAGATAGCGGTTTGGATACGACAGAGAAATGGAGACTTCATTTTATCCATCTAACGTACTTGGTGTTTGCTGCTAGTGTGGTCACAGAACTGTATATACTTGATATTTCTTCATTCCTTTATTTTTATTTTGTGGATTTGTGTGTATTGTTTTGGAGTGTCAGGTATTACTGCACTGCTGGAGCTAGAAACATAAGCATTTTGCTACACCAGATCTGATTTGATTTATGTGCTGTCGACCAACACAGTGTCACGTTTTGCATGGCACGGAACATGAAGAAAGGAGAACATGAAATAAGCACAAACTGATCTGCTACCAGGCTAGTCTAAACCTGGGTGAAGTACATGAGGTGAACACCTCCCCAAACAATACTCAGATTGAGGACATAGGCTACTGAATGTAAAATAATTCCCAGCGGAGGTCATGGATGTGGGAGCGAACGAGTAGCAGTAAGGCCTCTCTGCACAGTAGATCATTGTAGAGTGGAGGGAGTGGGACTGACTGTTTCACGCCACTGTAGAAAGGTCTGGACGCAAGCAGCAAACACCGAGTTCGATAGATGGAAAAACAAAGATAGTTAGGAGACACCCTTCACACTGTTGGGGATCCAGGGAGAAATGCCTTATTATTCTTTATCACACGCACACGCACACGAACACGCACACGCACACGCACACGCACACGCACAGGCAGGCTTGAGGGTAATCAAATAATAGCAAACGGAAAACAAGCAACAACAAATGCAGTACCAAAACCTGCACACAATTACTGGCCTGTCCCGCTGCCAAGAGAGGGCAACTGATAAAGCAGGGTCCGTATCAGGTGGTTCCCAGTGTGGTTCCATTGTAACCCTGTAACCATAGTGGTGGCTGTTTAATGTAGACCTGCATCACATTACACCACGCACTCAGAGGGCTAATGGGATCCAACTTGGGTGGGTAATTGGATTGGCCCCCAATGACAGACAGACAAACAGACAGACGGACACTAAACAGACAGACACTATATAGACAGACACATGACCAACACGCCCCATCACCCCACCAATAACGATGTGGTAGAGTGGTACTCCGCTCCCTCTCTCTGCCCTGTCAGGATGCTGACGTACAGCACTATACACAGGGCAAACACTAGCAATAGCATGCCCAGACATCCCTTCCATAACTTCCTGGTATTAGGATTAGGATGTTGAGTCTCTTAAAATGTATCTCCACACTGTTGTGAGACAGTAGGAGACCAGACAGGGGGCCTACAGTGAGGGAGAGGGTGTCCTCGAGACATGCCCGTGCAAAAATGCCCCCCCCCCCCAACCCCCTGAAGCACTGTGAGCTGCGGCGACACACACATTATAAATCGTCTGAGAATTAGAGAATGGAAAAATAGTTTAGCACACTTAGCAGAGGCACGAGTCCTCATTCCACAGGTGCCAGATAGGGGCATTACAGTTCTCTTCTCCACAGAAAGACAGACAGAGGGAGAAAAAGACAAGAGAGAGAGTGCATAAGAGGAATCTCTCTGGCTGACTGAGGAGAGAAGGGAGAGAGAGGAGAGGAGAGGAGAGGAGGGAGGGAGGGAGGGTTGATAAAAAAGGACCCAGCCATGGAAGCTAATTTCAAGGTTGTGGTAATCTCACCCCTGGGCTCCAGATGATGGAGTCTGGGGTTGGGGTTGTTGTTGTTGGGGTGGTGTACGTCATTAGGCATGCAGAGCGGCAAGAAGATAAGCTTTTCCGAAAACAACAACTTTAAAATAGTGTGTGTTTGCATGCGTGTGTGTGTGTATGTGTGGTGTTTCCCTGCCTTATCACCAGGACCTTCCCTCACATAACAAGTTATTCCAGTATGATAACACACACACAGAGTGAGACAAACAGACAGGCCCGCAAGCGAGTCAGTGGCTTGGGGTGTTGGGCTGGAAAACGGACTTGTTATGTGAGATTTAGAACAGGTGAGATTTAGAAGAGGTGAGAGTTAAAACAGACAGCAGCGGCTGGGGGATGGAGGAGGTGGGAGGCTTCGCAGTGCCATGCTGGTCTGTGGAGCCGGGGGGGGGTGAATGGGTGTTTTACAGCTACCCTTCCTCTCTCCTCAGGCTGCCTCACGGACTAAACAACAAGTGCCTCACCACTGGGGAGGAGAGCTGGAGAACAGGAGGATGAAGTAGGGAGGGAGGGAGGGACGTGCTCTGTGGAGCGAAGAAGGGGTCAGGTTATGTCATAGTTTCTCGCTTATCTCAGTCTCTTTAAATACCTGCCAGGGCTGTGCAAACAAGCCGTCGGTAGACAGAGCCCCTGCAGCCCAGACCAGCCCCATCTGTCACACACACAAATACACACGCACAGTGACAGCTGTATCGCCACGACAACACACAGCAGACAGCTTGTACCAAAACACAGAGAAGAAGGCTGTGTATGGTGGAGATCCAACAGCCACTGTCATCCTCCATTCAGTTTACAAACACACTGACAACAAGGGAATCACTTCTCAGCAGCATCACCACACAGAGAGAGAGAGAGAGAGACGAGGTAGAGAAAAGGAGAGGGAGAAACGGTATGTCTACTTACCTGGGTATATCAGCTCCCCAGTCCCACAACATCTCCAGTCACCAACAGCAATCCTCTTGGGTGAAACTTTTCCTGTCCATTCTCCGGGGTCACCGATAGAAAGCCAAAACAGCGGGGCCAAACTCCCATCAATCAGAATAGCCACTCACTGGTAGTGAGAGCGTATGCTTGCTCGGAGACCTACTGATGTAAGCTAGTCACCAGAGAAAATACCCAGTCAGTTGTGACGCATATCCAGGATCAGAAATAGCAATAGGGCCCCCAGAGGGATTATACAACAGACTACATTTAGAGGACCTTCCACTGGCCCACAGAGCAGGAAGGCAGGCAGCGCTCATGCTCATTCTCTCTCTCTCGCCTGCCGGCCTGCCGGCCTGCCTGCCCTCTCTTTGCTGCCTCCACAGTCTTTTTTTACAAAGTAAGATGACATTTTCCTAAGCAAGACATGACCACAAATAGAGGGGTCAAGTGAAAGACAGCAGTTATGGGGTGGAGCGGCAGGAGCAGGGCTGTTGCCGGCTGCTTCTCTCTCTAAGTGTTGTGTTGTTGTGACACAGCAGCACAACCTTATCAGGCTGGCCTGGCGGGCGACACCACACTACAGCAGTCTGGACACACCACCTCTGACCCCCCGGGGGTTGTCCTATCCAGAAGCCAGTGTGTCCTGTCAAAGAGCGAGCCATAACATGGTATCCCTCTACTCACCCTCCTTCCCTCTACCCCTCCCGCCCTGCTTCCCCTGCCCCCCCCCCTCCCCACTCCTCCTCCTCCTCCTCCCCAGCTCTATAAATAACTTGCCAGGCTAATAGTGAAAAATGGCCTCAGAGATGTGTTTTCTCTGGCCCAATCCCCTGCTCTCCGGTCAACGATATGATTCGCTCCTGTGTTGCTCCTTCAGTGCGTGGCTACCGCCACATTACTGGCCATGAAGAGTGACATTAGGACAGGGCAGCACTGGGACACAGCGGCACTGGGACAGGGCTGCACTGGGACAGGACTGCACTGGGACAGGACTGCACTGGGACAGGACTGGGACAGGACTGGGACAGGACTGCACTGGGACAGGGCTGCACTGGGACAGGACTGCACTGGGACAGGACTGCACTGGGACAAGGCAGCATTGGGACAGGTCTGCACTGGGACAGGGCTGCACTGGGACAGGGCTGCACTGGGACAGGACTGCACTGGGACAAGGCAGCATTGGGACAGGTCTGCACTGGGACAGGGCTGCACTGGGACAGGACTGCACTGGGACAGGACTGCACTGGGACAGGGCAGCAGAGAGAGATGGAAGAGAGAAAGTGAGAAAGAGAAGAGAGAAGCCCAGCTAAGCAATAGCTTCCAGCCACAACCCTCGCTGCAGCATTGAATATTAATGCATGTTTATGCTTCTGAATTAACCTCAGGTATGTCATGAGTGACAGTGGTGTGGCTCGTTTGAGAGCTCCCGTAAAACAGTCTCCGCATTGCCTACATTCAGGGCCACACGTTGTCAATCCGCAGGCAGTGTGGAGAGGAATTCACCTTAACAATGGGCAGATGACAACAAACACATACGGCAGTTGTTTTGAGTGGACCAACTCGAGCAACAGGGTAGACACCAGTTCCATGCTGGTGATACTCTGGCTAACAACGCCCGTGCTGTCACGCAAGTCAAACGTGCACCTCTATTAGAAGACCATTGTTACTTTGCCCTTACTGGAGAATCCAATTTACAGGTCTAACAATAACTTGACCTCTGTTGAACTCCCTATGAGAAATCAGAAACTGAACAACTGGGAATAGTTGACCCCACCCCCCCCCCCCCAAAGGACTGTCCCGGAGCAGGGAGACCTGACACCATAGCCACCTATTGGCTATCCAAAGTAGCCAACACCTGCTGTGAACTAAACTCAATAGTCCACACTGTTCAGCTCTAAGTAGGAGTGCAGTACTCCTGAGCAGGAAGCAGAGGTACAGTTGATGCAATGTGTGGGACAAGATGAAATGACACAGTTCACAACGACATGCCTAGCTATTCCTACGTGAGCATGTGCATTCACACTGGGAGACAGCAGAAAGAGAATAAAACTATAGCACACAACAGATGTTATGAGAGAAAGACAGGTCGAGTGTTTAACACACTCAAGACTCAACACTCCATTTGACTTCATCTTAAAAGACATAGTTCCCCATTGCCTTTTACAGGTGGAATAGCATCATTAGGTATAAACAGAGAGAAACATATGTTTATATTTTGAACGTAGCAGAGTATAAAAACTAGGACAGTTCTCTATCATATACTGTAGGCCCTTCTGCACATCTTCATGTAAACACATAACATGACCTGGATATCAAGCAACAGAATGATCTAGTAGAAACATACACTCAGTTGTCAGTTTATTAGGTACACCACCCCATTTCTGAAGAAAAAACAACAAATGTGAAAAATGTATGTATAGTTCTAGCATTTTGGAAATAAAACGCTGAACGGCGTGTGACCAAATCAGCTCATCCTGTCATCCTGTCAAGGCACAAACTCTCTCACGTTTGAAAACCATTTACCTCGCTAGTAAAACAGACTAGACAACCTTGTAGAGTTCTTCAAGTGGAGAATTCTATAAATGTCTATGAATACTAATCTAAAGAAAGTTTGCCGGCACCTCAGGGCAATTCCTTGTCCTGTGGGTTTCTATAACCGTGTTATAAACTGGTGAGGAAGATTCCAACCTTTGCCATCTAGGACCCTGGCTGCACAATGTTAGTCCCAAAACTCTGAGTGGAGTGGACCCTTTAAAAAGGCTACAAAACCAGCTACAGAATTGTAACCTAAATGCACGCTATAAAATGTAGTTACTTCAAAAGCTGTTGGCATCAACGGCACCACATCAATCCATGGCCTTCAGGAGAAATGAATCCCACCAGTCATCAGAGACCTGGAATCACATTGAACTTAAGGATGTTACATTTGAGTCATTTAGTAGATGCTCTTACACAGGGCGACTTGCAGTAGTGAGTACACACATCTTCGTACTAGTCCCACGTGGGAATCGAAACGCCAACCCTACCCTCGCTAGCACCACGCTCTGCCAGCTGAGCCACACAGGACTTTCATCAGACACATATTGATATCTGTGCCTAATGTACACTGAGAGAGAGGGGGAAACCGCCTTGGTAACTGGAGCAGAGAACATGGGGAGAGGAAACCCTTTCTGTATTTTTCTATTGAAAGCTGTGCAGAGGGTTTCACTTATACACCCCCTGGAGCTGAGACAGAGGAACACACAGGGAGCGGAGTCCGCAAAGCACGCAGCACACACACACGTACCCAAATGCACACACACACACACTACATTTTAAACCGAGTTTTATGGTGCGACAAAATAATGAACGTGCTCCTTTAAGTCAAAGCAGACATCGAATGAGTCACATCACATTTTATCGCTATTTTATATCCCTTTACACGTTTCTTTCCTTCTATTCAGGGAGGCACAGAGAGAGGGAGAAGTAGAAACACAGTGTGTCACGTGTTCCTGGGAGCATCAGCCTCTCTAATAGGACCAGAGCTTTTTCATGACAAGGTCATATTTGACCTGGCGACCCCTGACCGTCCCTGGCCAGAGGGTGGGTCTTCCTAGCAGGCCTTGGGGGAGCGTGAGGCAGCCTGACAGAATGAGATCAAGCGATCATGAAAACAGTCGCTCAGCAGCCCCTCCAAAACAAACCCGCTCTCATGCAGCCGAGGTACAATTGCTCATTGGAGTGTGAGGCAGTGACTCTCTCAGCCAGCCATCAGGGACCCAGTTAGGAGTTACGCAACAGGCCTGCCTGCGTGTTTTACACCGCCAGCTGAGGGGACGACCCCACAGCTGTTCCCGATTCCGACGGTGAAACCCTTTCTGGGCAAAACCTCTCGGAACGTTGCACCCCCCCCCCCCCCACCCCCTCCCGCCCCGAAGCCCTTCTCTCCGTCCCTGTCACTCCACCGGGTCTCATGTTGCCCGTGACACCTGTTACCCCCAGCGGTAAGGCAAAGCAGGCAGACAGGCCAGCTCAGAGAGCCCCCCACTCCCCCATGGCCCCTTTTCTCTCCAGTGTCAGTTTACGGCAATCACCCAGATAAGCAGTAACAATTTTAGACTTGGCCCTGAGTCCGATCAGCTGGCTGATGCTGGGAATGAGCACCGGGGGCTTCCCAAACAGAACACCCCTGCTGGGGTCCCATGGCCCGCAGCTCCTCTACAACCAACAACACATGGGAGCGCAGGTGAGTCACTAAGAGCCACGCTCATGAACAAAACGATCAAAAGGTATCTGGGTTCAGGCTGGCTCACTGAAAATTTGTTTTTTTCCAGACTTGAATCAAAACCAAATGTACTGTCATGATTCGTGAAAGATCATGGATGAGAGTTAATTTAACAAATTATATTTTTCCCTGACAAACAATTGCCCTGGAAAGAGCATTATGGCCTCATAATCAAGTCAATTGCTTTGACAGCACATATTTAACCGCTTTTTAATTTGCTCGAAAGACAAATCTCAGCCCAAATCCTCCATCACAGATGGCTGGATAAAATTTCCATCAAACATGATATTAATTGGGTTGCATCACACCTTTCAGTTTTACAGGCGATTAACATAATCTGGGTTTTAACAGGTTTTAATGGCAGCCAATTTGTAGCTATTTGTAGCATGCACACAGGAACTGCGTAGGAGGCTCTGAGAGGGTGGTAAGTGGCATCTTGAATATTGACAGATTTGATTCAAAATTCATTTCAATGACTCCCATGAATATCCAGTAAACGCCCCCACACAACCCACAAAGTGTTTGAAATCTTCATACACCATGCTGTACACCACGAATATGCAAGCACGTTCTAGAGGGAAGTACATTTATAGAGGAACATTCTCAAATAAATCACTCAATTTACCCCTAAAATACACTCCTCTCAATCTTTCATTGCAAATGACTGAGACGATAATCTTACCTCTTGCTTTCTAAAAACAGATCCTTCCACAGCGCCAAACGAAGCTAAAGCACACATGCCATTCATCTTTATAGCCTGGGCATGCTCTGTCATTTAGATCCTATGGCCTGGCTGGGGAGTAGAGTAACACTGAGCGGCTGTTAGTGGATGAGCAGTGAAGGACATGCTGTCAGATTGGCTCAGGCTAAAAATATCATGGGCTGTCCCATGGACGTTACTATAGTCCTAGCATCTCTCTCTCTCTCTCTCTCTTTTCTCATGGACGTTACTATACTCCTAGCATCTCTCTCTCTTTTCTCATGAACATTACTATACACCTAGCATCACTCTCTCTCTTTTCTCATGAACATTACTATACTCCAAGCATCTTTCTCTCTCTCTCTAATCTCATGAACATTACTATAATCCTAGCGTCTCTCTCTCTCTTCTCATGGACATTACTATACTCCTAGCATCTCATGGACGTTACTATACTCCTAGCATCTCTCTCTCTCTCTCTCTTTTCTCATGGACATTACTATACACCTAGCATCTCTCTCTCTCTCTTTTCTCATGAACATTACTATACACCTAGCATCACTCTCTCTCTTTTCTCATGAACATTACTATACACCTAGCATCACTCTCTCTCTTTTCTCATGAACATTACTATACTCCAAGCATCTTTCTCTCTCTCTCTAATCTCATGAACATTACTATAATCCTAGCGTCTCTCTCTCTCTCTTCTCATGGACATTACTATACTCCTAGCATCTCTCTCTCTCTCTCTTTTCTCATGGACGTTACTATACTCCTAGCATCTCTCTCTCTCTCTCTTTTCTCATGAACATTACTATACTCCAAGCATCTTTCTCTCTCTCTCTAATCTCATGAACATTACTATAATCCTAGCGTCTCTCTCTCTCTCTTCTCATGGACATTACTATACTCCTAGCATCTCTCTCTCTCTCTCTTTTCTCATGGACGTTACTATACTCCTAGCATCTCTCTCTCTCTCTCTTTTTCTCATGGACGTTACTATACTCCTAGCATCTCTCTCTCTCTCTCTCTCTTTTCTCATGGACGTTACTATACTCCTAGCATCTCTCTCTCTCTCTCTCTCTTTTTCTCATGGACGTTACTATACTCCTAGCATCTCTCTCTCTCTCTCTTCTCATGGACGTTACTATACTCCTAGCATCTCTCTCTCTCTCTCTTTTCTCATGGACGTTACTATACTCCTAGCATCTCTCTCTCTCTCTCTCTCTCTCTGTTTTCTCATGGACGTTACTATACTCCTAGCATCTCTCTCTCTCTCTCTCTCTCTGTTTTCTCATGGACGTCACTATGCTCCTAGCATCTCTCTCTCTCTCTCTTTTCTCATGGACGTCACTATACTCCTAGCATCTCTCTCTCTCTCTCTTTTCTCATGGACGTCACTATACTCCTAGCATCTCTCTTTCTCTCTTTCTTTTCTCATGGACGTTACTATACTCCTAGCATCTCTCTCTCTCTCTCTTTTCTCATGGACGTCACTATACTCCTAGCATCTCTCTCTCTCTCTTTTCTCATGGACGTTACTATACTCCTAGCATCTCTCTTTCTCTCTCTCTTTTCTCATGGACGTTACTATACTCCTAGCATCTCTCTCTCTCTCTTTTCTCATGGACGTTACTATACTCCTAGCATCTCTCTTTCTCTTTTCTCATGGACGTCACTATACTCCTAGCATCTCTCTTTCTCTTTTCTCATGGACATTACTCTACTCCTAGCATCTCTCTCTCTTTTCTCATAGACGTTACTAAACTCCTAGCATCTCTCGCTCTCTTTTCTCATGGCAATGGGCCACAACTTTTGCTACTGTGATGGCACATTATGGTATTTTGACAGAATGGGAATGGGAATTCAGTTTGATTTGTTTACAAATTATTTCCGGGTCTATGTGATCTGTGGGAAATATGTGTCTCCAATATGGTCATACATTTGGCAGGAGGTTAAGAAGTGCAGCTCAGTTTCCACTGTGGACAGTGGGCACGTATCTAATCTATTGATTCCAGATAGCATTCCAAATTGCTTTGTTTTCTGGTTGATTCTTTACAGTGTGTCAAATAATTCTCTTTTTGCATTTTCATAATTTGTTTGGATCTAATTGTGTTGCTGTCCTGGGTCTGTTTGTGTTTGTAAACAGAGCCCCAGAACCAGCTGGCTGAGGGGAGTCTTTTCTAGGTTCATCTCTGTAGGTGAAGGCTTTGTGGTGGAATGTGTGGGCATCTTTTCATTTTAGGTGGTTGTAAAATTGAACAGCTCTTTTCTGGATTTTGATAACTAGCGGGTATAGTCCTAATTTTGCTCTGCTTGCATCATTTGGGGTTTTGCGTCTTTGCAGAATTCTGCATGCAGAGTCTCAATTGGGTGTTTGTCCCATTTAGTGAATTCTTGGTTGGTGAGTGGAGCCCAGACCTCACAATCACAGAGGGCAATGGGTTCTATAAGTGACTGAGCCAGATCCTAATTGGGATGTTGAGTTGTATGTTCCTCTGTTTAGGCAGAGGTAGGTATAATTATTGGTATGCTCTTGGGCAACGATGTCAAAATATGATCTCTCTTGTATTCGTTGTCCTGGCAACTGGACCTTTTTTGGAACACCGTTATTTTTGGCTTACTGAGAGTCACCGACAGGTCCCAGGTCTGACAGAATCTGTGCAGAAGATCTAGGTGCTGCTGTAGGTCCTCTTTGGTTGGGGACAGAAGAACCAGATCATTTGCAAACAGTAGACGTTTGAGTTCAAAGTCCAGCAGGGTGAAGCCGGGTGCTGCAGACTGTTCTAGTGCCCTCTCCAATTCATTGATATACAGTATGTTGAAGATGGTGGGGCTCAAGCTGCATCCCTGTCTCACCCCACGGCCCTGAGGAAAGTGTATGTTTATTGCCAATTTCCAACCATTTGTTTAGCAGACCCTAATGCCAAAGTGGTCCCATGTGTCTCAGTTGGTAGCGCATGGCACTTGCAACACCAGGGTTGTAGGTTCAATTCCCAAGGGTGTCCAGTATGACGAAGAAGAAGAAAAAAAGTATGAAAATGTTTGCAGTCTACTTACTGTAAGTCACTCTGGATAAGAGTGTCTGCTAAATGACTAAAATGTAAACTGAGTAAAGCATTTTTTTAACTCAACAAAGCATGAGAAGACTTTGCTTTTGTTTTGTTTTGTTTGTTTGTCAATAAGGTTGTGCATGGTGTATACGTGGTCTGTTGTACAATATTTTAGGAAGGAGTCAACTTGACATTTGCTCAGGACATTGTTTTCACTGGGGAAGTAAATGTTGGACTCTGCTGTTGATGATACTGCAGAGGATTTTCCAGAGATTACTGTTGACGCAGATTCTGCTGTATTGAGGTCCAATTTGCCTAAACCTTTGTGGATTGAGGTGACCAGACATTGGTTCCAAATATTGGGGAAGGTGTCAGAGCTGAGGATAATGTTGAAGATTTAAGAATAGCCTATTTTAATTTGTGGTCTGTTTCATTTTGTTTAGTATACCATCAACACCACAGGCCTTTTTGGGTTGGATGGTTTGTACTTTGTCCTGTAGCTCTTACAATGTAATTAGTGAATCTAATGGCTTCTGGTGATAGGTGATTCTAAGTGAAGTACATTATCATGTATATGTGTTTTGTTCTTGGTTCTTTGGTATACAGCCAAAATAATGGAGAAGTGGTTTATCCACACATCTCCATTTCTGGATAGAAGTGATTTGATTCTACGGATTCATCAATCACATTGAGCTGTTTTCTTGCATGCTGTTCCTTGTTTTTTTCTTAGTGTATTTCTGTATTGTTTAAGGCGTGAGCTAAACCACTTGTCATCGCTGTTCATTTTCTTAGGTTTTCTGCTTAATATGTTAGCTGATAGGTCAAATATACTGTTCAGGCTTCCTACTGCTAAATGTACACTTACAGACTGTGGGTTAAGTTCAGTGATAAAGTAATCAACAGTACAACTACCAAGAGATGAGCTATAGGTATACCTACCATAGGAGTCCCCTCGAAGTCTACCATTGACTATGTATAGTTCCAGCGTGCAACAGAAAAGCAGGAGTTGTGACCCGTTTCTGTTGGTTGTTTTGTCGTAGTTGTGTCTAGGGGGCACTCTCTCTCTCGCGTGGCAGGCCAGCCAGCACACCACACACACTATATTCGATGCACACATGTAATGCTGTGAATTCTCTCAACACACATCCTATTGGAGCATAAATACTTGATGACTGAAGAGCATGACCCACCATCAGCAATGCCAATACTGCAGGACCAATGTGACCAAGCAGGTCAATTGTAATACACTGAATGAAACAATTAGCTCCCAGCCCAGTGATTGATCCCATGGCTGTCTGATGGATGTGTAAACAGAGCTGTTAGCTAACAAGAATGGAGTGCCACGCTGAATAAAGCAGACACAGTCAATGAGTTGAGCTACAACATACTGTATCTAACTGGTCTGGTAATGGAATCCCAATACATGGCATCAACCTTCAGCCCACATGTTCCTCTTTGTCTCTACATCCATCCAACAAGCTGATCAACATCAATGACATTGACTGGAGGGAAGTGTTTGGCCCCAATGTCACCTCAAGGATAAATCCACAGTAAAATGCCTTGGGAGAACTAACCTAATCCTGACGGAGGAAGAACAAAATGACCTGTCGATCCTGGATGTGATCCCTTTCCCTTACTTTCCCCACATTCTCCTAATGAGGACCTGCCTGCTTTCCCCGCTCACTATGCACTGCCAAGGCAGGCACCGGGCCCGTAGACCCGGTTGTAAAAATGTCTTGTTTCGGGAAGTAACATGACTCACTCGTTTATTTAGGAATTTCTCAGACAAATCAACAAGCTTTGTAAGCTTATCCTGGCTCACAAACAACAATACCCATAATGGGAAATGTATAGAGTTCTATTAAACCGTGGGAGCAGATATCTGTGACTGGTGATGTTGTGATTTGATCTGTGGATATTGCCAATTCCTATACAGCAGTAGAGTGCGTGTAAACCTGGCCAGCGTAAAGAATGGTGTGTGACCATTTACAACACTGTCGTGCTAAGTGGATGCCATCGCATTGTGGAAGGAGCTATTGTATCGCCAGGGTCATCCCATCAACTGTAATGAAAAAAAAATTGGAGATGGTAAAATAATAACACATACCACCATGGTAAGACATGGTTTATAAATAATCAAGTAAGCAAATCATTTTCTTCATTTCAACGAAGAAAAACAAACACAGGCCTGTGCACAGAACACCTAGAGCCTCTGGTAATGTATCTGTAGGTTAGCTAGAAGAGAGCTTCTCCCAACATAACGTAGCTTATTCACAGCGGAGGTCAACAATACTACAAAACCTACTTCCCGTTGTGAATTTGCTAGGCATATGAATGTATTCTAGATGAGGAACATGGATCCGGAGGGTCACAAATGAATTTGCTACTCTTCAAAGAAAGGGTGACACTACCAATAGATACAGTACATTGGAAATAATAGGTGACAACCTTCAAATATGGGAACCTTATTTTTTCCATCATCTTTACTGCAGGAGGATTACATATACTGCAATCATCCTCCATTCATACGATGTATCAATAGCACCCAAAACATACCGCCTGTAGAGAATACAGCAGTAGACACTATTAGCACCCAGGCCTGAGACGCTGCCTCTGTAAATGGCCCCAGGTAAAGTAACTTCTCCTCTCCCTGTCAAACCCTGGAAGCAGAGCTGACCTTTTGCCTCCTATCTGACTTGACAGCGCAGATCTACGAGCGGGGTACCACCATAAAGCAGCACTCTCCCTGCAATATTCAGCATAAAATATGCATCAAATTATATAACCCTTATATAATGCATCCATGGGCCAAGTCTGGGCTCATCCATGCTGTGTTCTACAGCTAATTAAGCGATCTGTGCAAAGCAAAACAGAGCATGGGGAGCTGCTAATTTTAGGTCCTTCCCTGAGCCCATCTGAGTAACAGGAGGCTGGGAAGCAGTGGGAGGCTCCGGAGCTAACGCAACCAAGTGGCTTGAAGGCTGGGGACAAACGGCAGGGGGGATGCTTGGTTCGCTAAAAAGCCCATATGACATCAGTCAGAGTGACCGTGGCGATGCGGTGGGAGTGAAACAAAGACCTGTCAGGAGGGGGGAGAGAGGAGGAGAGGAGACAATGGCACCCCAGTCAGCTCCACAGTCACAGAGTCCAACAGAAAGCAGCATCCATGAGGTCACACAATTAGAGGTCGACCGATTATGATTTTTCCAACGCCGATACTGATTATTGTAGGACCAAAAAAGCCGATGCCGATTGTAATAATGACAATTACAACAATACTGAATGAACACTTATTTTAACATATAATACATCAATAAAATCAATTTAGCCTCAAATGAATAATGAAACATGTTCAATTTGGTTTAAATAATGCAAAAACAAAGTGTTGGAGAAGAAAGTAAAAGTGCAATATGTGCCATGTAAGAAAGCTAACTTTTCAGTTCCTTGCTCAGAACATGAGAACATATGAAAGCTGGTGGTTCCTTTTAACATGAGTCTTCAATATTCCCAGTTAAGAAGTTTTAGGTTGTAGTTATTATAAGAATTATAGGACAATTTCCCTCTATACCATTTGTATTTCATTAACCTTTGACTATTGGATGTTCTTATAGGCACTTTAGTATTGCCAGTGTAACAGTATAGCTTCCACCCCTCTCCTCACTCCTACCTGGGCTCGAACCAGGAACACAATGACAACAGCCACCATCGAAGCAGCGTTACCCATGCAGAGCAAGGGAAACAACCACCCCAAGACTCAGAGCGAGTGACGTTTGAAACGCTATTAGCGCGCGCTAACTAGCAAGCCATTTCACTTCGGTTACACCAGACTCATCTCGGGAGTTGATAGGCTTGAAGTCATAAACAGCGCAATGCTTGACGCACAACGAAAAGCTGCTCGCAAAACGCACGAAAGTGCTGTTTGAATTAATGTTTACTCGCCTGCTTCTGCCTACCACCGCTCAGTCAGATACTTAGATACTTGTATGCTTGTATGCTCAGTCAGATTATACGCAACGCAGGACACGCTAGATAATATCTAGTAATATCATCAACCATGTGTAGTTAACTAGTGATTATGATTGATTGTTTTTAATAAGATAAGTTTAATGCCAACTTGCAACTTACCGTGGCTTACTGCATTCATGTAACAGGCAGTCTCCTTGTGGAATGCAACGGTCATTATTGCGTTGGACTACTTAACTGTAAGGTTGCAAAATTGGAGCTGACAAGGTGAAAATCTGTCGTTCTGCCCCTGAACGAGGCAGTTAACCCACCGTTCCTGGGCCGTCATTGAAAATAAGAATATGTTCTTAACTGACTTGCCTGGTTAAATAAAGATTCAATAAAGGTGTGTAAAAAAAATAAAAAAATACATTTTAAAAAATCGGTGTCCAAAAATACAGATTACCGATTGTTATGAAAACTTGAAATCGGCCCTAATTAATTGGCCATTCCGATTAATCGGTCGACCACTGGTACCAACACACTTTCAGCCCTGTGCAGCCCTTCCAATACTTGTCAATTTGCACACATAGTCACACCCCTCTCTCTTTCTCCCTATCTTGTGTGCCAATAGTGAAAACCGAGAAAAACAGCCTCCCTGGAAGGTTTCTGTCAGCAAGACTGGAGGGAGAGCTAGTAGGTCCCCAGTCCAACAGAACGGGCAGACCCAGGTTTCATCAGCAGAGAGCCCAGATCTGTCCCAGGTCTGTCCTAGCAAAGGAAAGGAAATCAATCTGCCTCCCTGGCCTCCCTGCCTGCTGCTGGGCCTTCCTCAGATCAGCTGTGTGTTTAATGAGATCACTAACATTGCCAGAGTCCTCTGCTAGCAACGGACCACATGGGTAACACCAGCCAGGCAGCCACTCTGGTTCCCTCACCTGTATCCTGGATTGGATCCTTCCTTCTTCCTCTGCTGGTTAACTGGCGTAACCTAATAAGTTCAACACTGACATAACATCTTCAACTCCAACAGTTAGTCACCTATACAGTAGAGGCACATAGTGGGATCAGCCTCATACTCAAGGCTAGTATAGAAGTGAATCACCCCACAAGGCCACCAACACACTCACCATTGTTTTCATTTCCATTGGAGAAATTAAGGAGGTGTCATGTGTGGGAGCATACGGAGAGGAAACATGATTCTGAGATGAACATGGAGCGGTTTGTTTGGAGATAAGAGCAGGCAGAAAGAGAGAGGGGGAGCGTCTAGGGAAAACAGGCATCTGTGAGGAGTACTGAAGAAGGCTGAAGGACACATGCCTCCGGCTCGATCCTGTAGCTCAACAGCAGTGCTGACCAGAATCTCTCAGACAGGCAGTCCCAGCAAAAATACATGCATTTTCTCCTCATGAAAAGCCAGAGAATAAATGTGGCAACCTTTTACAGGAATACAGTCTCGATTAGCATCGGAATTAGCTGCTTCAATATTTATACATCCCACAAACTTGCCAGAGCAGCTTTTTGGGTGTCTGCTCAGTATGGAAAAACCACTTCAATGATTGTTTTCCATACAGTGGCACATCAGACACCTAAGCTATGAAATTAAACTACAGGGACTCCCTTTTACAACCAAATAATATATATGCAGTCCTCTAGATGTGACACACTGTAAAACATGGTTTCTTTTCAAACTCTCTCTGCATAATCTCTCTGCATAATCTCTCCAGCACTATGCTACCCAGTAGGCATGGATACTCAGGGCTCATTGTGACCTCAATTACTCCGGATTGAGTTGGGTTCCCCACCTCTCTCTGTCTCAACACCAAGTCATTCTCTACAGACACAGATACTCCAAGGGATGAACTGACTAGTTCCCTTCTATGGAGAGCAGAGGGCTAAACTGAGGATGGAGGAGCACAGCGCAGAGAAATGAAGGGCATTCTTCCTAGCCATGCCATGCACACGAGCCCGGGCACTGTCCTCTAAAGCATGTTGCTCCTCAGTCGTGCACCTCCCATCATTCGGCATTGTGTATGAACTACAGACAGAGCCTTTAGCTTGGCAGGAAGTGTGTCGCATGCCACAGCACGGAAGATGCAACTTCAGGCTGGAGCCTTCAGTCAGGCAGAATGCTTAAACTAGATGCTTAAGATTTGAGTATCAACGTCAGCTACTGTGGGTCTGCTAACTGCCAGATGGGATAAGCAAACTGACAGAAATCAGATAAAAGAGAAACTTTCTGCTTAGCTACCGGTGCATACCTGCCTGCCAAGACACAGCCCCTACACAAATATTATCAAATATTATCTTTCTTCCCTCCCTAGCTGTGGAGAGGAGAGGACAGGAGGGGAGAAGAGAAGACAGGAGGAGATTGGGAGAAGACAGGAGGAGTGAGGAGAAGACAGGAGGGGAGAGGAGAAGACAGGAGGAGATGGGGAGAAGACAGGAGGAGAGAGGAGAAGGGGAGGGGAGAGGGACAAGAGGGGAGAGGAGAAGACAGGAGGGGAGAGGAGAAGACAGGAGGGGAGAGGAGAAGACAGGAGGGAGGAGAAGAAGACTGGAGGGGAGAGGAGAGGACAAGAGGGGAGAGGAGAAGACAGGAGGGGAGAGGAGAAGACAGGAGGGGAGAGGAGAAGACAGGAGGGGAGAAGACAGGAGGGGAGAGGAGAAGACAGGAGGGAGGAGAAGAAGACAGGAGGGGAGAGGAGAGGACGGGAGGGGAGAGGAGAGGACAGGAGGGGAGAGGAGAGGACAGGAGGGGAGAGGAGAGGACCGGAGGGGGAAAGGAGAAGACAGGAGGGGGAAGACAGGAGGGGAGAAGAGAAGACAGGAGAGGAGAGGAGAGGAGAAGGCAGGAGGGGGCAGGACAGAAGGGGAGAGGAGAAGACGGGAGGGGAGAGGAGAAGACAGGAGGGAGGAGAAGAAGACTGGAGGGGAGAGGACAGGAAAGGAGAGGACAGGAGGGGAGAGGAGAAGGGGAGAGGAGAAGACAGGAGGGGAGAGGAGAAGACAGGAGGAGATGGGGAGAAGACAGGAGAGAGGAGAAGGGGAGGGGAGAAGACAGGAGGTAGAAAAAGAAAACTGGAGGGGAGAGGAGAGGACAAGAGGGGAGAGGAGAAGACAGGAGGGGAGAGGAGAAGACAGGAGGGGAGAAGACAGGAGGGGAGAGGTGAAGACAGGAGGGGAGAGGAGAAGAAGACTGGAGGGGAGAGGAGAGGATAGGATAGGAGGGGAGAGGAGAGGACAAGAGGGGAGAGGAGAAGACAGGAGGGGAGAGGAGAAGACAGGAGGGGAGAAGACAGGAGGGGAGAGGAGAAGACAGGAGGGAGGAGAAGAAGACTTGTGGGGAGAGGAGAGGACAGGAGGGGGGAAGACAGGAGGGGGAAGACAGGAGGGGAGAGAAGACAGGGGGGGAGAGAAGACAGGAGGGGAGAGAAGACAGGAGGGGAGAGAAGAAGACAGGAGAGGAGAGGAGGGGAGAGGAGAAGACAGGAGGGAGGAGAAGAAGACTGGAGGGGAGAGGAGAGGACAGGAGGGGAAAGGAGGAGAGAGAAGGGGAGAGGAGAAGGCAGGAGGGGAGTGGAGAAGACAGGAGGGGAGAGGAGAAAACAGGAGGGGAGGGGAGAAGACAGGAGGGGAGAGGAGGAGACAGGAGGGGAGAGGAGAGGACAGGAGGGGAGAGTGGAAGACAGGAGGGGAGAGGAGAAGACAGGAGGGGAGAGGAGAAGACAGGAGGGGAGAGGAGGAGACAGGAGGGGAGAGGAGGAGACAGGAGGGGGGAGGAGGAGACAGGAGGGGGAGGAGGAGACAGGAGGGGAGAGGAGGAGGTGGTGTGTAGAGCAGGGTGCTGGCACTGCCAGGTTGCTAACCATACGCAGCGTGGGCTGCTGGGAGCACTAGAGACCTGACACAGAGCCAGCTCACACTTCCCTTCCTCAGCCCACCTAAATAAGATGTGAGAGTGTGTGTGTTGTGGGGTGTGTGTGCGTGCGTCTGCAATGGCAACACCTTCTCTGCTCTGCCCCAAATCACAGTCTGTTTAGAGAGGAGCAGGATGCAGCACCAACAGCACTGTCGTCACTGGAGGCAGGTGACTAGTTGGGAGGAAGAGATGATTGCCACAACTGTCCCAATTTGTCCCTGGCACTATTCAACCTATTTAGATATAGAATAGAAAGGGAATACAAGCTATAACATCTCCATTGAAGTGCAGGTTCAGCCCAGACTAGTTTATAAATACAGTATGAAAAACATAGGCTTCCATGTCTGGGCCTGATAGTATCTGACAGCCAAGATAACATACAGTACATGTCAGAAAACGTGTGGTGACATGCCTGTCTGACTGGTAGTCACCGAGAGAGAACAGAGCGCCAAGGACTTCAATGCTAAACAAGACTAGACAAATGAAGCACGCTAAAAACAATGACACTGTATACACTGAGAGCTGCCTGGCTTTCATGTTCATGTTCATTTGTAGTTTGTGTTCAAAAAGAGGTTGAATATCAGGCTGATGGCGTTGTCTGGAGCTGTCAGTGAAGTAGTATCTGTGTTCGCAAAGTGTTCCTGCCATGTGTGGGACCCTTTGTCAGACTGCGCCGATCGGATTTCAGGTGGCAACAAAACGCCACTATTTTCACTATGTCAAATGAGAACACAGTGAAGAGAATTTAAACAAATACATCACAACGCGCTTTTCGATGTTTTGTCGCCTCGCCAGTTAAAAGGATCGAGGACATAAAGAAGAGGCCCAGAGCGGAGCTAGACATTCTGACACGTGCGGAGAAAATCAACCATTTTCTTTAAGCTAATATTGTCTTTGGGGTGTCGCTGCGCGCTGACAGGATGAGGAAGAGGATCAATGTTTACAGACAGATTGCTAGGGCTTTGAAGGGGAGGCAGCGAGGAGTATTCATCAAGACCTCTGACACTGCGTTTCACAGCAGACTCGGTGCTGAAGACGTCTGAAGACTGCCAGCCCTGTGATCAAGGGCCCAGCTCTGGGACGGATGGTAACACACACACACACACACACACACACACACACACACACACACACACACACACACACACACACACACACACACACACACACACACACACACAAAGACACACACATATCTTACATATAACTTATCAAAAGCACCCATCGAGAACAACTTTGGGATATCACTAATATATGCTACAACATTGGCCCACTTAGTCTATTCTTGTTGTCTGTTTGCTTAAAGTTTGGGGGTCGTTAAATGTAATAAATGGGGTCGTTACAAAGTCATTACGACTTTGGTGATGAAGGGATTTCTCTTTCATACCCTGGCTGCTTGTGATCGGAGCTGTGAGCTGTGAGCTGTGAGCTGTGAGCTGTGAGCTGTGAGCTGGGAGCTGTGAGCTGGGAGCTGGGAGCTGGGAGCTGGGAGCTGTGAGCTGTGAGCTGTGAGCTGTGAGCTGGGAGCTGTGAGCTGTGAGCTGTGAGCTGGGAGCTGGGAGCTGGGAGCTGTGAGCTGGGAGCTGGGAGCTGGGAGCTGGGAGCTGTGAGCTGGGAGCTGTGAGCTGGGAGCTGGGAGCTGGGAGCTGTGAGCTGGGAGCTGGGAGCTAGCTAGCACTGGCTCATCCTGAGGGCTAATAGAGAAGCCCCTGTCACTCTCATCCCACACGTAAATATGAGGAGCTCTGCTCTGGGC
Organism: Oncorhynchus masou masou; assembly: GCF_036934945.1. Lineage (NCBI taxonomy): Eukaryota > Metazoa > Chordata > Actinopteri > Salmoniformes > Salmonidae > Oncorhynchus > Oncorhynchus masou. The sequence goes on along the minus strand of NC_088230.1, from coordinate 19,730,164 downwards.
TGAAGAGAGTGATATATTAGAGCCAGAAAAAGAGGCTGGATGCTGGGGGAGAGTATGAGAGATCACGTACACAAACACAAACACACACACACAGACAATTGCACACACAAATACAAGCACGCACACACAGTGAGAGCAGAGGGATGGTTCTCCTGGGTCTGTACATTGGCTAGTTTCTCTGTTAACACTTTATAAGGTATGACGTGTTGTTGCCATGTGAGCTAAACCAGGCTCTGAGTTTCAGGATGTTTTAGCTCACTGTCTTGGCATGGCTGCTACAGTATTTACGCTCCATTGAGGAAGTTTCCTTTGTCACCTGCTTGGTAAACAGCAGGTGTAGATGAACAGTGAAATGCTTACTTACTTACGGGTCCTTTTCCAACATGCTTAAAGACAGATTTGTTTTATTTTAAGAAAAAAAAAGGTTGTGAAGGACTTGTGACTGGGCTGATGTGCCTCACCTCAGACATCAATCTCAGGGTTGTCTTTCAGCGCAGCGATGCCTGGATGGATACAAGGTTGGAAAAATTGTAGCAAAACGCCGTGAGGTGAGAGACAGCTCTATCCATCTGAGAACAAGACATTTGATTTCTCGATCTCATAAGACAGAGCCCTGTCCGTCAACTCCTGGTGATGTCATCCAATTCATTACAGTAAGTGTACCATCTTCAGACTGTAGTGTCAACCTGCTTGTTAGCTACCTCACATCTTCCTGCCTATTGACCTCTTTTCGCTGGAAACAAACATCTTGGTCTGTAAGCTGTGCTTCAGGCTGAGTGGCCAACTCTAGCTAATCAAATACTGTGACGCATCCATCGCTCCTGCCTCTGATTGCAGAGTGGATGAGTGTCATCGCCGTCGCCCCCTCGTCCCATCATTGGAGTCCATAAAGAGAAGAGGCAATGTCTGTCCGGCTTTCACGTCTCTCTCCTCTCTCCCTTCTCTGGTTAATGCAATGAAAAGCAATCTGAATGGCAGACAGGTCAGATTAGGAGATGGAGGGAGAGGAAGTGACAATATGTCAGAGGGGCTCTATCCATCTCCTCAGCAGGCAGCACCACCCTGTAGGGCTCTCACACACATACAATCATAACCGCACACACACAGATTCCCAAACGCACACACAGATTCCCAAACGCACACACAGATTCCCAAACGCACACACAGATTCCCAAACGCACACACAGATTCACATACGCACACACAGATTCCCAAACGCACACACAGATTCACATACGCACACACAGATTCCCAACCGCATACACAGATTCACATATGCACACACAGATTCCCAAACGCACACACAGATTCACATACGCACACACAGATTCCCAAACGCACACACAGATTCACATACGCACACACAGATTCACATACGCACACACAGATTCCCAAACGCACACACAGATTCACATATGCACACACAGATTCACATGCGCACACACAGATTCCCAAACGCACACACAGATTCCCAAACGCACACACAGATTCCCAAACGCACACACAGATTCACATACGCACACACAGATTCACATGCGCAAACACAGATTCACAGGCGCAAACACAGATTCCCAAACGCACACACAGATTCCCAAACGCACACACAGATTCCCAAACGCACACACAGATTCACATACGCACACACAGATTCACAGATGCACACACAGATTCCCAAACGCACACACAGATTCCCAAACGCACACACAGATTCCCAAACGCACACACAGATTCACATACGCACACACAGATTCCCAAACGCACACACAGATTCACATACGCACACACAGATTCCCAAACGCACACACAGATTCACATACGCACACACAGATTCACATACGCACACACAGATTCCCAAATGCACACACAGATTCACATACGCACACACAGATTCCCAAACGCACACACAGATTCACAAACGCACACACAGATTCCCAAACGCACACACAGATTCCCAAACGCACACACAGATTCACATACGCACACACAGATTCCCAAACGCACACACAGATTCACATACGCACACACAGATTCCCAAACGCACACACAGATTCACATATGCACACACAGATTCCCAAACGCACACACAGATTCCCAAACGCACACACAGATTCACATATGCACACACAGATTCACATATGCACACACAGATTCACATACGCACACACAGATTCACATGCGCACACACAGATTCACATGCGCACACACAGATTCACATACGCACACACAGATTCACATACGCACACACAGATTCACATACGCACACACAGATTCACATACGCACACACAGATTCACATGCGCACACACAGATTCACATACGCACACACAGATTCACATACGCACACACAGATTCACAGGCGCACACACAGATTCACATGCGCACACACAGATTCACAGATGCACACACAGATTCACAAACGCACACACAGATTCACACGCTGCACATGGGTGGCCTGACACACTCCATGTAAAGGACTGAGGGCTCAATCATGTGCTGAGAAGAAAAGGATAACATTCTGGAAGGGAGGGACGGATGGACGGACGGACGGACGGACGGACGGACGGACGGACGGACAGACAGACAGACAGACAGACAGACAGACAGACAGACAGACAGACAGACAGACAGACAGACAGTGGTGACAATGGGAGGTGGGTGTCAGTCAGCAGCCCAAGAGTATGGCAAACCTACCATCATACAAATCTCTCTCATGTATGAAATTGGTCACTCTCTCAAATCATATACCTCTGTCAGTCACCCACCCGTTCCCCTCCCCCCACCCCTTCTCTCTTCCCCCCACCCCCCCGGTCCCCAGACATCCGTCGGCACGTAGCGAGCAGAAAGAGCTATCTAGTGACACTCCTGCCATTTGCTCTTTTGAGAGCGTGGGCGTAGTGAAGGAGCGCTTTAGTCACCGCCTGGCACAGCTGCGGGCTCCGGGGCGACCAACTGGTGCCTCAGCAAGCTCACCACCTGTTCTGCCATGGCAAAGGAGAAGAGAGAGCCTAACCCCCTCCACACTCCCTTGCTTCCTTTTACTAACTCCTTCCCTTCCAGAGACAACCGTTTATTACTGGGGCAGCTTCCTCCACCAGCCTGTTTACACATTCACCCCTCATGGGCTCCCGAGTGGCGCAGTGGTCTAAGACACTGCATCTCAGTGCTAGAGGCGTGACTGCAGTACCTGGTTCGAAACATCTGGCTGTGATTGGGAGTCCCATGGGGGGCTGCACAAGTGGCCCAGCGTCATCTGGGTTTGGCCGGGGTAGGCCGTCATTGTAAATAAGAATTTGTTCTTAACTGACTTGCCTAGTTAAATCAAAAATACAAATAAAATGTTTGTCAGGAAGTGCTGCTACAATAAACCTGGACATTGTATCACAGAGCAGTGAAACCACCCTAGTTTCATTCCTATCTGTCTACAGTAGGTCACACATACTACCTGACTGTGCCATCTGCAGCCAGGCTATTGGAGGAGGACCAAGAGAGGGAGGTTGGAGCGAGACGGACAGGGGCATCAAGCCCCAGGGTTACAGGGAGGAACAGGTGTGAGATGGGGATCCCTTTGTGTCCTCTACGTGGCAGGCAGGGGGGCATTGAGAAGGGGGCTTATGGGTGGGACTGACTGGGGGGAACAAAGACCTGCAGAGTGCCATGCATCATCCCTAACCCTGGCTGGTGTCATGATCCCCTGAGCCAGCCGACTGTAGCTCATCATCCCTCTTTGGCCTAGTCAGTCACACCATGGGATGTACCACCCAGACTGGCTAGGCTGTAGCGGTGGCTTACGGTAGAACTGCAGTGTACTGCACTCATGATGTAGTAACACATACATTAGTGGAATATAACTTATCAGATTGGTCTTCTGTTTTGATACAGCTTACTGTCTATCAACATTATAGCTTGGCGGCTGAGGTGAGCAATGGTATGGGCTTATCAGGGCCCACAGATTACACTCAGGACATACCAGTCCGTAACTAATCAAGACGTCCTTCAGAATGCGTGGGAAGAAAGTGGAGGCAAAGAGGAGGCAGGTCTGTGTTCCTGGATGCAATCACTCCAGCCCTAAATATCCCTCCCTCTCTCATCAGGACCGACCCACACCATGGCCATGACTGCACGCTTCCCGAAACAGAAAGTATGCATGGCTGCAGAGATGCGAGCTTGTGGGGCTTCATTTGCATGTGCGATGAAGAGGAAGAGGAAATGAAACCGTGCCTCGTTATGTTTTACTGTACTGAGCCGCCGCAGCGCCACACCTTTCCCCAAACGCTGCTTTCCATGTGCTTTGACTACGGACACAAAGTCTGCCCAAGGACTTCTGGGTATTTACAGAAAATGGGAGCAAACAAACTGGTGCTCAGCGATGCTTCAATCCATGCTATTAAAATTCAAATGCTCGGTTATCTCCCCAGCACCAAAGAGAAATGGACCACCTTGTGTGTGTGTCTTTCTCTGTCTGTCTGTCTGATCACTGGACACAGACAGAAGGAAGGACAAAATGAGGGTAACACAACACAACCTAGAGTTATGGGTTTGTGTAACTATTTCTGCTTGAAAGCAGAGGTAATGTTCACGTGAGGGCTTGGGAATAAATGAGACTTTGAAGTGTTGTGTACACACATAGTCAAATGACCTACATACCTACATGATGTGTGTGTGTGTTCCGCTCCGGATCAGACGAGACACCTGCACACACTCTGTAGACTAAAGTAGAGCTATTGTTCTAATTGAGAAAGCCTACACCGATGCAGGCACGGCGTTTTGGCTGGCTTCTACCCCTGTGTACACCAGCGTGAACACGCAAACAACAGCTAGTGCTGTGCTAAAACATATTGACTGACTCACCTATTCCCTGTCTGGGTTTCACCTTCATCAAGACAACACAGAGAGTCAGCAGCAGCCAGGATCCAGCTACAACCTCCTCACAGTAGCACAGACATCAGTCTGGCCACCACTCCTGACTCCTGGATGCAGCCATATCAATTCAGAAAGTATCCAATCAATAGAGAGGGAGAAGGAGAAAGAGAGAGAGAGACCGACAGATGGAGGGAGAGAGAGAGAGGGGGAGAGAGAGACCGACAAAGGGAGGGAGGGAGGGAGGGAGGGAGGGAGGGAGGGAGGGAGGGAGGGAGGGAGGGAGGGAGGGAGGGAGGGAGGGAGGGAGGGGGAGGGAGGGAGGGAGGGAGGGAGGGAGGGAGGGAGGGAGGGAGGGAGAGAGAGAGAGAGAGAGAGAGAGGGATGGAGAGAGAGAGATATGGAGATGACCAATTTCAGACATGAGAGAGAAAAAAACAGTTTTCTGCCCAGTGAGATTTGTATGATGGTAGGTTTGCCATACTCTTGGGCTGCTGACGAACACAACCCTTCCATTGTCACCACTTCCTGTCTGTCTGTCTGTCTGTCTGTCGGTCTGTCTATCATTTTCTTCTCAGCACATGATTGAGCCCTCAGTCCTTCAGGAGGAGGAGGACATGTGTTGCGGTTCTGAGTACCTGCTGCACATGAGAGGCGGTCGCCATGCAAACACAGGCTAATCACATGTGCCTTTATTCTTACCAGCCAAATTTAGATCCCCCCCGGGGGAGAGTCTTTGGCCACAGCTGTTTCTCAGGCTGAGCTCCCCCCTCCCCTCCTCCCTCGTTCAGTCCCGTCTATACTGTTACACTCTCAATCTGATTCCTTTAAGGACACAGCGGCGCGAGGAGCGCTGAGGGTTCCCATAGTAACAGAATGTGTGTTTCTACTTTAGGGCTCTCTGTCTATTGTCTACCACGCTGGCAGCTTGAATCAAAGCGAACGGCAGGCTGACCAGCAGTGGTCATTTATTTTCCTCTCCCTCTCAACTCCTCTGTCCATATGACAAGCTTTTGGAATCCCTGCTGTGGTTCATAAAGTGGTCGGCCATTTTCTCTCGCCACCTACGAATATGGCTGTGTGTTTCTCTTGGAGTGGACCCTTTCATTTTGGATGGTTAGGGAGAGAGATGGATTAGCTTTTTGCTCGGCTTGGCTGTCCAGTGGAGGCCAGGGAGGGCCGTGGGGTTCCAGTACTGGGTTGCTCTAGTTGTGCCTGGTCACGTCATGGCTGTGGTATTCTGCCTGTTCTCTTCTCCTCATGTCCATACGGTCCGAGGAACCGTGCAGCTTACCAGCGCTTCCACGCCTGGAGTCCACACACACACACACACACACACACACACACACACACACACACACACACACACACACACACACACACACACACACACACACACACACACACACACCAACTACGCCAGAGGTCTCATGTCTTACCCTATTTGCCTTACCCACATCTACTTAGCTAGAAAGTCTACGTGTGTGGATTGTTAAATCCCACCAACCCAACATGATGTACCTAAATGTGTTTGCTTCAGGGGGTGGGGGGTGGGGGGGCAGTGTAGCTCCAGATCTCTCTCTGTATGTGACATAGCCCTGCCAGGTGTGTGCCTGAGCCCCAGCACATTGGTCCAATCCTCCCAGGGAGGGAAGAATCCAGCCTCAGCTCTCCCTGGAAGCATTGACCTTTCCCCGACCCGAGCCGAGGCCTGAAGATGGTGGTGCTGACAGAACCCCACCGCTTTCAGAGGGAGCCGAGCTGGCTGGGTCGATGCAGCGTGACACACAGTGACAGCACAGAACTCAAGGGCATCGTGTGACTGGCCAGTGAGCTGAGCCACCTCCACCTCTAAATGTATGCACGGCACTGGACACAGGCAGACATACACAATGTCAAATGTAAATCAGAGAGGCCTTATCTGACCCAGCGGGTGGTAGTCTGACCTTCTGCTACAGTAGCCACTCTCCTATGGTTATTAAACTTCACAGAAGATAGACTCAAGTCTACATAGATGGGGGTTGGGGGGTTTCCTATTGACTACCCAGCAAGCACCAGTGTGAGTCCCATACCCAATCCTCCCTCCCATGAGCCTCCTGGGTGCCTGGCTGGGCCGAGGTGACCTCAGGGCCAGAGTGGCTATGGTTGACTTGTAGGCATGTAGCAGGCAGTTCCACTGAGAACAAGACACTATGGACGGTAGGATGGATCAGCAAGACACGACTGTCACTAGTTCAGCGCAACCACTGTCTGTGAGTCAGTATAACTTAGTGGTTAATTCTTACTGCTTGGAAAACAAAAAGTCACTGGACAATGGACATAGGCATGGATAATCATTTGGCATAATAATATGAATGTTACCATGTATCAAGCCACTATTCATAAATTATAACACATTAAGTTCACCTCACTTCTGTGTGAGTCCATTGGTGCTGTGTGGGAGGGAGGAGTCATGGCTCTGCACACCCGCAGGCAAGACTGTATAAATCATACTTCCCTGTCGGTCTGTCTACACTGAAGACCCATGGAAACTATTTTCCATTGGACAGAACATGACCTAAATACAGAGAGCTTCCATAACCTGTTCCCCACTGATGTCCTCTCTCCCAAAACCCCATGCATCCCACTCAACCAACAGCTTCAGTTGCACCCCCAATATTGGCTATATTGAACTTTTTTTTTATACAGAGAGCTTCCATAACCTGTTCCCCACTGATGTCCTCTCTCCCAAAACCCCATGCATCCCACTCAACCAACAGCTTCAGTTGCACCCCCAATATTGGCCATATTGAACTTTGACGTGCCCATGTCTAACCTCTCCCGGGTTCTGACAGCTACTGCTGCTCAGCTGACTCGCTGGCAGCCATTTTGGATCTCACCATTTTCAAGGGGATTGCATGAGTCTCCAATTAGCAGATAAAACAACAACCGGAGGGCTCTACTACAGTACCCTCCTGTCATGATCGATATGTGGATTTCAGCAGCACATACACTCTGCATCATGACAGATCCCAAGTCAGAGAGGGATTACAAATGACTTTTAACCTCCTGGAATGTGTGTAAACAGTAGCCAAACCAGATTTGACTATACACTCCACAACAGAGCAAAACAAAACCACCAGCCCTCAAAAATAAACGAATAAACTGTCAAATTGCATTGCAATATAGTAGTTGATAAGTTCTCAATAAAAATAGTCATTTCAAGAAGTGGAAAGCTCTCCTTTTCAAAAAGAGAAAGAGGCAAGAAATATCTTCCTTTTGTTGTTAAGCAGCTTGCCACACAACGCTGTGCAATTAGTGACAATCATCCCCGTCTGTGCACCCATTACCCACCTACTCTGGCATCGCCCGGCTTGTCACCCCGGTTCACAGCCACTGACGCACCCCATACACTCTCACTCCCACTTCCTGTGTGTGACGAGATGCTGACATTCACACACTAACGCTGACAGCGGTGTGGGGGGCACACACACACACACACAAACACGCTCTCATCAGGTTGTGAAAGTTATCAGTGTTTTACATGTTTATTTGTGTCTGCAGCCACACCACAAGCCGCTATCAGACAAAGAGCTGAAGAGCAGGCGGAACACACACCACCTGCACAACAACACAACTAGGTACAAAGGGCAATGAGAGAGAGAGAGAGAGAGAGAGAGAGAGAGAAAGAGAGAGAGAGAGGGAGAGAGAGAGAGGGGGGAGAGAGAGAGAGGGGGGGGGTTGTCAGAAGAAAATACATAGTTAAAGTTCTCCTTCACAGAGCCAGTCTGCCACACAGGATATGACACGGGTGACTCTAGTGACAGAAGGCTCTTTAACCCTTTAAAGGCGACATTGCTGCACGTCGTCAACAGCACACATCATCTGACACAAGCTGTTTCTTTTATCAAGCCCATCGCATGGAAAGAACTGAATCTGAATTATTCTAGCGGCAGGAACATCAGGGATAACAGGGAAAAAAGCACACACAAAGAAAACATTGAACATTTTGGATATTATACCCTTGGCAAAAGATTATAACTGAGTCATTTGGTTAGCATGGTATTCAGCGCCGACATTGAGAATAATTCTACAAAATGACTACATTACGCCTCATTCAACCCTATCTATCAGACAAAGACAAAAGAACTTAAATTTTAGCCCCTAATGATGGGTATTATGCAAAAAAAATGGCTTCAATGGTTGTGTTAATAATCTCTCTTTAGACAGAAATTCACACGTTAGCTAGTTGCCTGTTCCGGCTCTCCAAGCAGAAGTGCTCCTATGATGAAGCTACAGTACTGTGTAAAGAATGAGAGATAGAAATGGCTGAACAGACCAGTACTGTATAGAGGAAACACAGTACAGTCAAACAGTACAGCAGAGATACAGCAGAGATACAGTAGAGATAGGGTACAGTCCAATACAGTCGAGTACAGTATAGATACAGTAGAGTAGAGTACAGTATAGATACAGTAGAGTACAGTACAGTATAGATACAGTAGAGTAGACTACAGTCAAATAGTAGAGTACAGTATAGATACAGTAGAGTACAGTAGAGTATAGTATAGATACAGTAGAGTAGAGTATAAATACAGTAGAGTACATTAGAGTAAAGTACAGTATAGATACAGTAGCGTACAGTAGAGTAAAGTAGAGTACAGTATAGATAAAGTAGATTAGAGTACATAATAAATACAGCAGAGTACAGTAGTGCACAGTATAGATACACTAGAGTAAGGTATAGATACAGTAGAGTACAGTACAGATGCCGTAGAGTACAGTCGAGTAGAGTAGAGTACAGATACTGTAGAGTACAGAAGAGTAGAGTACAGAAGAGTAGAGTACAGTATATATACAGTAGAGTACAGTATAGATACAGTAGAGTACAGGTAGAATACAGTATATATACAGTAGAGTACAGTAGAGATACAGTAGATTACAGTACAGTAGAGTACAGTAGAGTACAGGTAGAATACAGTATATATACAGTAGAGTATTTGACAGATTTGACTTTCTGCCTGGCAGTCCTGGCAAGCCTATCCAGGCACACACCCTCTTCACACGCCCTGTGATCGGGAGAGAGGGATACAAAGCTGTCAGGAATATACAGACTAGTGGCTAAACGTGCCTGACCATGCACAAAGACGACACATAGACAAACACTGTGAAAGGGTTAAATAAATTTACAACTAAAAGGTATTGGTAGTCATGTATATTCTGCCCAAAGTGAACAGTGGACTTGCTCTCCACATTGTTCCTCTGTGTATCTGTGCCTGTCAGTCTGCCACGCTCCTCTTCATCCTTTGGGTGGCGTGGTGGAGCCTCAACCACCATGCGTGAGAGACCCTCTCTGTCCTCTGATGTCACCTCACCCCCCTACACTGATGAGGCAGGTGACAAGAGCAGCACCGAGACACTCTGACAAGAGCTCTCTCTCTCTGTATCGCCCACTCCCTATATCTCTCTTTAACTCGCTCCCTTCATCTCTATGTCTCTCCCGACATTATTCATCGGTATTCAATTGCCAAGCCCCCCCCCCCCAGCAGCCCACCTGACACGGTGTCCTCTGCATCCCTCCAGCGCTGGGGAGCCTCGGGGGAGAGGGGTGGGGGGGGTACAAATCACAGCCTCACCGAACCCGAGTCTCACAAGCCTCTACGAGCGCCACTCAAACGGCTCTAAGAGGAGCTTGTTCCCTTCTACTGTCTGCAGCCCTCCCTCTTTCTCTAGCCCGCCTGCGCGCTCGCTCGCTCGCTCTCTCTCTCCTGCTCTGCTTCTAGCGCTGCTCGCTGCTCAGAGGCTGGAGCAAAGAACGATCACATTTCTTCAGCATAAACAGCTGTGGTCTGATTGGCTGGATGGGAGCGGAGGAGGCATCAATGGAACCAGCAACACTCCAGCAGTGGCTGCTGGCAGAGTGCGGACATAAAAGTAGGTCTCAGCTGGTTCTACCACTACAGAAAGCCATAGAAAAGAAAGAAAGAGGGGGAGAGGAAGAAAGAAAGAGACTACCTCTTTCTGAGCGCAGGAAGGAGGGAGGCCACAAGTGTTTCCTGTTGTGCAGCCAAGGAGAGCGACTTGCGAGGACGTCACACAGCGTTCACACTCCTCCAGGGCATCGGCACAGCCTGCCAAGGAAATACACTCCTTTCAGACACCCAGAAAAGGAGGAGCAGGAGAAGGATCAGGACGAGAACAACACAAAGACTACTCCGTGTGTTTACTCTCAGTCACAGATCAAATCAAATCTTATTGGTTGCATACACATATTTAACCGATGTTATTGCTGGTGAAGCGAAATGCTTGTGTTCCTAGCTTCAGCAGTGCAGTAATTTCAAACAAATCACAACAATACACACAGATCTAAAAGTAGAAGAATGGAACTAAGAAATATATATATATGTGATGGGATGTATTGGCATTATAGACTTTATGGACAGTACGTGGATAGAATATTTAGTATATCTGTAGAATACATAGGATAGAATAGTAAATATACAGCAATAGTTGAATAGGATGGAATTGCCTAGAATACAGAATATACATATGAAATGAGTAAAAAATATGTAAACATTATTAAAGTGACCAGTGTTTCCATGTCTATGTACATAGGGCAGCAGCCTCTAAGGTGCATGGTAGAGTAACCAGGTGGTAGCTGGCTAGTGACAGTGATTACATTTCAGGCCAGGGTACTGGGCGGAGGCCGGCTAGTGACAGTGATTACATTTCAGGCCAGGGTAGTGGGCGGAGGCCGGCTCGTGACAGTGATTACATTTCAGGCCAGGGTGCTGGGCGGAGGCCGGCTAGTGACAGTGATTACATTTCAGGCCAGGGTACTGGGCGGAGGCCGGCTAGTGACAGTCACTATATTTCAGGCCAGGATACTGGGCGGAGGCCGGCTAGTGACAGTGATTACATTTCAGGCCAGGGTACTGGGCGGAGGCCGGCTAGTGACAGTGATTATATTTCAGGCCAGGGTACTGGGCGGAGGCCGGCTAGTGACAGTGATTACATTTCAGGCCAGGGTACTGGGCGGAGGCCGGCTAGTGACAGTGATTATATTTCAGGCCAGGGTACTGGGCGGAGGCCGGCTAGTGACAGTGATTATATTTCAGGCCAGGATACTGGGCGGAGGCCGGCTAGTGACAGTGATTACATTTCAGGCCAGGGTACTGGGCGGAGGCCGGCTAGTGACAGTGATTACATTTCAGGCCAGGATACTGGGCGGAGGCCGGCTAGTGACAGTGATTACATTTCAGGCCAGGGTACTGGGCGGAGGCCGGCTAGTGACAGTGATTACATTTCAGGCCAGGGTACTGGGCGGAGGCCGGCTAGTGACAGTGATTACATTTCAGGCCAGGGTACTGGGTGATTATATTTCAGGAGGCCGGAGGCTAGTGACAGTGATTACATTTCAGGCCAGGATACTGGGCGGAGGCCGGCTAGTGACAGTGATTACATTTCAGGCCAGGATATAGGCCAGCTTTGATTACATTTCAGGCCAGGGTACTGGGCGGAGGCCATTTCAGGCCAGGGTACTGGGCGGAGGCCGGCTGACAGTGATTACATTTCAGGCCAGGGTACTGGGCGGAGGCCGGCTAGTGACAGTGATTACATTTCAGGCCAGGGTACTGGGCGGAGGCCGGCAGTGATTACATTTCAGGGGGTAGTGACAGTCACTATATTTCAGGCCAGGGTACTGGGCGGAGGCCGGCTAGTGACAGTGATTGCATTTCAGGCCAGGGTACTGGGCGAAGGCCAGCTCGTGACAGTGATAATATTTCAGGCCAGGGTACTGGGCGGAGGCCGGCTCGTGACAGTGATTACATTTCAGGCCAGGGTACTGGGCGGAGGCCGGCTAGTGACAGTGATTACATTTCAGGCCAGGGTACTGGGCGGAGGCCAGCTAGTGACAGTGATTACATTTCAGGCCAGGGTACTGGGCGGAGGCCGGCTCGTGACAGTGATTACATTTCAGGCCAGGATACTGGGCGGAGGCCGGCTAGTGACAGTGACTATATTTCAGGCCAGGGTACTGGGCGGAGGCCGGCTCGTGACAGTGACTATATTTCAGGCCAGGGTACTGGGCGGAGGCCGGCTCGTGACAGTGTACTGGGCGGAGGCCGGCTAGTGACAGTGATTACATTTCAGGCCAGGGTACTGGGCGGAGGCCGGCTAGTGACAGTGTACTGGGCAGAGGCCGGCTAGTGACAGTGATTACATTTCAGGCCAGGGTACTGGGCGGAGGCCGGCTAGTGACAGTGATTACATTTCAGGCCAGGGTACTGGACGGAGGCCGGCTAGTGACAGTGACTATATTTCAGGCCAGGGTACTGGGCAGAGGCTGGCTAGTGGTGACTATTTAACAGTCTGATGGCCTTGAGATAGAAGCTGTTTTTCAGTCCCTCTGTACCTGCTTTGATGCACCTGTACTACTGACCTCGTCTTCTGATGTGCCTCCTCTGCTGGCCCTCAGTGCCCATGTCCTGCTCCACTGACAGGGGTTCACATTTAGACACATAGCCCTGTGTGTGGGTGAATGTGCTATGTGTCACAGTGATCTATGATGTGGATGAGTGTCATTACTCAGCTGTGAATATCCCCATCCAGCCACCCTACCCCTGTCTGCACTGACACCCAGCTAGGGGCCAATTACACTGTAAACCATTAGTGAAGGGGGGATCGGCACCGTTGCATATCGGGATAATATTTTTGACAATATAGAGTATCGTTATGACAATATCACAATATATATTTTTAGCGCAAGTTGGTTGTACCTGCACCAAAACGACAGTGTTTTCCCTTCATACCTTGTTCTCCATCTTCTTTTTAAATAGGGAGCCCATTTGTTTTCAGCACTTTTATTTCCATGACTGATTAACACTTGCTTTCTCATGGCACTCTCTTGTCCCTCTGCTGCAATGTGTTTGGAACATTGAATCTCAATAAAATCACAGCATCGAATCGCAATACATATCGTATCGGCACTGAAGTATCATGATAATATTGTATCGTGAAGCCCCTGGCGATTCCCAGCCCTAGAAATCACCACTTTAATCAAAGAAAACACGTTTAAAGAAAGCAAATACGACAAGAATCTACAATTAGATGTGTGCAGGGTTTTCCTTTCTTCGTATAAGGAACGTTTGTCACAAGGCACAAGAGGAAGAATAAAACTAGTCGCCATATTTTTCTACTAATTCTCTCTCTTTTAAAGGGTCTTCTCGCTTTCATTAGCCTTGAACAGCTTGCTATCACTTCACAGTTGGCTACAGTCACAGAGCACATTTTCAGCTGTTATAATGCCATCTGACGCTCATTTTCTCCAGATGCCCGACCGCCCCTAGGCAAACATGGGCCATAACACTAGAGGAAGGCAACAGAAGTCACATTCTGTTAGCCCAGCGCTAGCTCAACAGAGCTAGCGCTGGGCTAACAGAGTGACAGAGTCGCCTTGTAGAGTGACCTTGTAAAGTGTGAGAGTCGCCTTGGTTACCAGTGTTGTTTCCTCCTCCTTCCACTGCTGCTCCAGGGGAGGTGTAGTCAGCACCACATGCCGCCACCCCCTCCTTCCTCCTCCCTCCTCTCCCTACCCTCCCCTCCGCTGCCTCCTGGCTCCGCAGGTGCACATGTACAGCTAATAGGGGAAACCACAGAGCAGGTTGAGTGTTTAGCAGGGTGAGCCACTGAACCCAGTCGGCCCATTTAAGTGTGTGCGGTGCACGGAGCACGGTGCTGGTGACACGGCCACAGCTCAGGCTGAATCATTCAAAGGGCCCCGGTCACATACACACTGCTGGGGATTACACACATGCATTACATAGAGATTCTGTACTGTAGAGGGGTGAACCTGAAGACAGTCACCTGTGTAGGTGCTGTTTTTGTTATTGTGATCACATGATTGTGAGGATTTCAAGCCATGGTCAGGCTCCTGTGTGTGCAACGGTGCTGTTTTCAGTTACAGGCATTTCCATGGCATCAGATGAAGGATGCAGGTGTCTGAGTGTTCTGATTGTTAAAGTGAACACATTTCTAGCAAGCAACACCACAGACCTATACACCCATTGGAATATAACCTGGATAAACAGTCTCAAAATGTACACATCGTACAACTACACAGTCACAATGTCCCCATCTCTGACCCACCTCTCTAACCAGTTGACCCGTCTGACCATCTCATACGTTTGAAGACGTTGTTTGGAGCCGCAATGAAAAAGTGTGAGATCAAAGGGAGCGACTAGTCTGAAGGCCATTCAGATGCTTGGACCTTTGAGTCATCATGACTCATTGGTGCAACTGGAAATCATTCTTCTAGTAATCAGAACACCATCTCTTCCTCACACACATATAAACACACACACGCACGCACGCGCACACACACACTAACAAACAGTTATTCTGTAATATAACTCACATAATCTTACTTGTGATATTGTTTCTCTTTTAATTCTTTTTCTATTTCTATTCATTCTTCTTAAATGTTTTGTTAAATTATTTGAGTAAATACTTGAACACCTATTTTTCTTAAAGCCTATTGTTGGTTAAGGGCTTGTAAGTACGCATTTCACTGTAAGGTCTACCTGTTGTATTTGGCGCATGTGATTTGATCACGTGGGAGTCCCCATGTAGATTAGGATGGGGGACAACAGACAGAGGTTAGAGCATGAGACACACAGATTACTCAGAGGATTTAGAGGAGGCCAGACACTGCTCAGATGTGAGTCACTGTCATCTTCCCATCACTGAAGAGTGTATATGGAGGCCAAGATACTTAGGACCCTATGCGCAGTAATAACCTAGCACCCCAGTCTCCTGAGCTATACACTACACATAATACACGCAGAACCACAAGGTTTAGATATCATGGCCTTTCCTTCCCTCTCTGGGATATCAAGTCATTAAATGTGTTGCATGGGTTGTCCTTTGAAACCACAACGTGAGAGTGAATCTTCCACAATGACAAAGGTGCAAAGTGGACCACCTCTTTCCAGGCTGTGTGTGTCCCGTGTTCTGTGTGTATTCAGGGCCGTAGCTCAAAGTCAGAGAGGGACAAGAGACAACGATCTATTTACCCCCCTACAGAAGGCGTGACTGTATCATTAACCCGCAAGTGCCAAATGATCCACAGTGTCTCTGCACAGTACCGGAAAGCCTCTTATGGGTATATTGGGACTGATGAATCTACAGAGAAAGTTTCACAATAGGCCAGCTCCCTAACCAGAGGCACAAAACAGAAACCGTCCATACACAAAGAGACGGGTAGAGTTCTTCATTCACTGCTAAGTGCCTATTGTAAAATTGTGCAATATCATATAGCTTACGTTCTGTATTCCAGGCTCAAAACCTCTCCGTCCTCCTCTCACAGTCAAGTTGCTGGTACAGCGAAAGACACACTACAATGTATGTGCAGTATGATAAAAGATATCCCATTCCTCTCCTACAACGCTGCTGTGGGACAGATGATACCGTATGTAGGTTGGTCTTTCAGAATTAATTCCCAGTGCTTGATGGATATCCACAGTGCAGCTCTACTGCTCCCTGCCTTTGGCTGGTGGTGGCTAACCTGAGTTATATCCATTCAGTCATATCATGCTCAACAAAGGTGAATTACAATGATGGGACTGTAGGTTATAGCTGTAACTGCAATAAAGCAATGTAGGATATCTAAATGAAGGTATTGTAGGATAAACAGATTCAAATATACCACCGGGTGTTATAGGCCTAAATTGCGGTACCATGTTAATAGGCTGTTACCATGGAGGTAAAGGCTTTGAGCACACCCATTGACATGAATGTCTCATGGGAGAACCTGTTGCATTTTGATGGATAGTTCTGCTGTGCTGATTTAAAAACAAACATCAGTCACTGTCGTGATGACGGACTATAACATGGAGTGACAATATGTACAGTTTGAGGACACACCAGGTAAATGGGTTCAATTGGGTCAAGCATAATAACAGCGAGGCGGGATGTTAAACATAAAATGTATCACAAGAGAACTGACCTCTCTAGAGTACCTTCCAATAAAAAGCCTTTGAAATATTTGCTTTCTATGAGGAAAATATGATAATAGAAATGCATGTTGAGCAAATGGTTGAGAGGAAATCAAATTTAGGCTGCTGAACAAAATAAACAAACAAAGCAGAAAATTATAACTCTTAACATCACTAGCTCTGTGCATTGGCTAAAAGCTGGGTAATATGATGCATACATAACCCATGCCTAGTCCACGCGTAATATATGTCTAATTAATAGGCTCCACGTCTGACTTACGAAACATAAATAAAGTAACTTTTTTTCATGTTAATATTGTATTTTCAACAGAAAGACGGAGACGATCAGCGGCAGAGAACCCCCTTGATGGGCCCCGATCTTGACGGCGAACACGTCATGGAACATTCCCGGAACGGGCCAGCGTACCACCCACCATCCCTCTCATAGACACACACACATTCAAGCACAGAAACATACGACGTACATAGAATTACAGACCACAACAGTCAACACGGATACAACACTATGTACAGATAGGTGACAATGACAGAGGGGTGTACATGGCCTTGACTGTTCTGCAGAGAGAGAGAAAAACACAATCTTCCTGCCATGAATCCAGCCTCATACTGTAGCGAGGTTTTACAAGCCGTTTGCCCGCTGCATTGGCTGTGCAAATTCCTTAGGATATTACGCAACATTCCTAATCTGCATGCAAAGCACTGGGTATTCCCCACATAGCTATCGTAATAAACAGAACAAACACTATAGATGTTTTGTTGCAAAACAACGAAATTGTACACTGGAAGTCAACTGACAGCTTCTATTTAGTCACTTACCGTGTCACACTTCAGGTGCCGTGCAAAAACCCACGTCCGGTAAAATCCCAAATAAATTGCAACCTATGACAACGCTCTTGACACTTCGCTAATTGTCGGATAAAAGCGTTCAAGACTCAAGAGTGAAAAATTAAACAAGAATTAGCACCAAAAAAAGATCGACTTCCGTATGACTATTCTAAAGCCTTATGCTGCTACTAAATGAAGACACCTTGTGAGTAAAACATCCTCCTCGACACGATTTTTCAGTTTGTGAGGAAGACGCCGAAGCTATTATTCCTGGCACAATTTCCCAGAATAGAACATCTGAAAGAGGGAGAGGGGAGAGCGAAAGACAGAGGTAGAGAGAGAGGGAGTGAGTGACAGTGTTTGGTGCGTGACGTCATCGGATCCCCCAGCTCGGCCCAGAGAGAGAGGCAGAAGCCATGGAGCGAAGCAGTGTGAGGAGGGAGAGGGACAGGGAGAATCCGGCCCCGTCCCCCTCTCAACGGAGCTCTGCACAAAGGGAACTCCCTCAGCGGCGCGCCCGGGGACGTGACACGCAAACAGACAGAGTACATTTCATGGGAGCCCCAATTTGATGTATTTTCACTGATTTATTCTAGCCTCTATTCATATAAAATATGTATCTAGCATATCTTATAAAATACCATGGTGCAATTACCGTGTACCTGCCACTACAGTCACTGTTGCCACAGTGAATGTAATTCAATAAAGGTGTAAACGCTCTTTATTCTCCGGGTACAATATGCAACCCGTTTATTTTGTCTTCATATATACCAGTGAAAACGATTCTCTACATGCAGTGGGGGTCCAAGCTTGTATGGTTCCCTGGGCGAAACTTCCCCCTTCAGCCGCCCCCCCCACCCCCCAAAAACTGTCATTTTTATTCAGACATTTGTAACAACACAAATAAATAATCATAACATTTAAAACTATATAAATATAAACATATTTCAAAAAGAAGAAACAGAGACAAATAGACACAAGTTTGTGTTGATTTGGCACTGAGCATCAATACATGACCCTTCCCCCAACACTGTCAACCAAGAGTCAAGACGAAACCAGTTCACCTTGGTGGTGTGCAAACTGGTTTTATATTATTCTTAACAATTTCACACAAACCAGAAAAAAACAACAATATGTCTGTGAAACTATATATTCACAGTATTATGAATGAATTGTGCTTTATTTGGTAGCATTTCGTAGTGTGACTGATTTGACTAATTGCATTAGTACTGTACAAAGTTAGAGGTGAGCTATTTGATAGATTCCCCTGTTCCCCCTACCTCGGGGAGACCTGAGGTCAACCTACCCCCGCCCCCCTCCCCATCTCATACTTCTGAGTGGGAGACCTTCCCAGACAGTAGCCTGCCTAGCTCACAAACTAGAATCAGGGCGCCCACTCCAACAAGGTTAATTGACCCACAGTCCCACACAGTGACATGATATCATCGACGTGACGTGCAAATGCGCGATAGAAAACCAGTCACATAAATGTCACCATTCCACTTTTTTTTTGTGCGGGTGCCCCGTGCCATCCCCGGGAAAATGCAGCGCTGGGTCGGCTTTTCCTAAATCCGCCACTGTCTACATGAGAGTACATGCTTCTCTTTGAGCTGTATACTTCAGAAACCCCTTAATAAACAATTACAGAATGAGTTAGGCAACTAAAATGAAAAGTCCTTTCATTATCAACAGTCTACGGCAGTCCATTGGTAGTTCAGAAGCAAAAAGACAAAGTGAAGGGAAATTAAGAGGCCTTATGGATGCTAATGGTTTCATCTGCATGAGACTATGGTCACCATACATTATGAAAACAGAATAACACCCGTGCTACTTATGTAGCCTATGTTAGACTGCATGTGCATCAATAGAACAACAATAGGCTCACCCTATATCATCTGAAGCTAAAACCCAATACAATCACATGGTAGTTACAAAGGTAAGTGTAACGTAGGTATTAGGGACATAGCCTTGCTGGCTAAAGTCCTCACATAGGGTATTCCAGTCATTTCGATAGCCCTAATTATTCAAACACAAAATTATTGATTTGACTCTAGATATTATCGCAAGAGTGAATGTCTATAAATAACCAGACCACCACAACAGCCATCATGAGACATCCAGTAAACTCATCCTCTTTTGGTAAACACATGAGCCAGTCCTTAGGAGCGAGGTAACACAACTCCTCAATGAAAGTGAGTGTGTCTAATACAGCCTATGCTTTCTTTGGCCTGGGCCCTGGTCCTGTGTGTGTGTGTGTGTGTGTGTGTGTGTGTGTGTGTGTGTGTGTGTGTGTGTGTGTGTGTGTGTGTGTGTGTGTGTGTGTGTGTGTGTGTGTGTGTGTGTGTGTGTGTGTGTGTGTGTGTGTGTGTGTGTGTGTGTGTGTGTGTGTGTGTGTGTGTGCTGTACATATATAGAGTTAAGTGGATTATCAGCTAGAACAAGAGTGGCTTACAGTCTCTGGTAGCTCATGGCCATATCATATCAGCTGTGGTTTGGGACTCCCCATGGAGACCTCCTCTCTGTAATCTTTAGAAAGCCATTCCCAAGGGAGATCAGCTCCCATGGCCCTAAACTAACTGTCTTTAAATCATGGCTGGTCTTCTAGGAGTAATATTGTCATACTGCTCAAGGGCTGACTAGTAAGAGATGGTGTGCCTATACGTCAATAGGACTCACATGCATATATACATGACACATAAAAAAGCTAAACGTTATCCAACATAACATTTAAAAAAAGTTAACCAGCACTGCTACTAAACCCCCTTAAACTATCTCTGGTGAAACAACACCAAGAGAAAGAACCTGTCCTCTTGACCACAAAAGGCATGTTAGAACAGTGTCTTTCCTCTGGGTTATCTAACATCGTTGGTACAGTATTCCTCGAAGGTGATGTCAAAGCTGCTGGTACGAGTACCTGCAAGAGTCTCATATTTTGACATTCATCCAAGGACCCCTGAGGGTATTCCCACAGATCAAGTTTTTTTGTACTCTGACTTAGTCACTGAAACGTAATGGCCCAAGAACCAAGCAGGTGATGATACTTGTTAAAACACGGTGACTGATTTTATTATGAATGTCTAAAATATATTAAATTGTAACCCCATGTTAATTATACATAATCACATCAAATGATGATACTATGGCCTTTACTGTTACATACTTCGAGCTCCTACTCATTAAGCTCATTTGTAACTGATCCTGAGACAAGCCCCTTGAATGTCTTCTTCGCTGTGTAATGGCTTAGATAGAACACAGCATGTCCATTGAAGGCTTGTCCATTCCATTCACAACACATTGTACACAGTCATAAACAGGTCACATCCTGAAGCACACAGAGGCACTGGAGACCATTTCCATGCCTGTTGTCCTGCTGCAGTATCATCGAAAGCATTATAAAGTTCCTCAGAACAATGCGCACACACACACACACACACACACACACACACACACACACACACACACTCACACACACACACACACACACACACACTCACACTCACACACACACACACACACACACACAAAACACACACACACACACACACACACACACACACACAACACACACACACACACACACACACAAAACACACACACACACACACACACACACACACACACACACACACACACACACACACACACAAAACACACACACACACACACACACACACACACACACACACACAAAAACACACACACACACACACACACACACACACACACACACACACACAAAACACACACACACACACACACACACACACACACACACACAAAACACACACACACACACACACACACACACACACACAACACATACATTCTTGCCCTCAGGCACATATCCCGTGGCTGCAACCA
This sequence comes from Oncorhynchus masou masou, assembly GCF_036934945.1. NCBI lineage: Eukaryota > Metazoa > Chordata > Actinopteri > Salmoniformes > Salmonidae > Oncorhynchus > Oncorhynchus masou. Next base: position 19,708,626 of record NC_088230.1, on the reverse strand, counting down.
GTGCCTCTGAAACAATGAGGTCTCGACAGCTGATGTATTGTCAGTGCTTACTCACTAGGCATGGGCACCACCCTCTCAGGCTCCACACCTAGTTGTACCTAGCAATAATCTGCTGCTATTGTGCAAGTTCAGCTCCTCTGATTAGCTCTAACACTCAGTGCTGTGTCACACATTCCCTGGAATCCCAGCTTCACCTCTCTTTCTCTCTCTCTCTCTCGCTGCCAGGAAATGACATAAGGATATACTGTACATGTGCTACACTATGACAAAGGTCATTTTGTGTGAGTGATAAGGCAGGGCACTAACGCAGCATGACTGGTGGCCACTGGTGAATCCTCAAGGAAGAGCTGCTTTCATCTCTTGCTCCCAGGCTGTAAAACAGCCTGTAAAAACTGCACTAGGCAGATGGGTGACTATGATAAAACCACCCAGGTTTCTTCAGACATACCTGAGAAAGGGACAACACTTCTCACTGATAGGATAGACAAACACATATGAAACATATTCAATTCAATTCAATTGTTATTATTCAATGGGGTAGTATTTTCACATTTGCATACCGAGTTGTCAGTTTATTCAACACTATTGTTTGAATGGCAGTTGCGTAATTGTGTTGAGTCACGAAATAGCCAACCAAATGGAAAATGTTAACAGAAATGACACTTAGCATGCCCTTCATTGGATAGAAGGCCTGTTGAAAGCCTCTCAGATAGGTAACTCTAATGTCTTCACTCTTTTATCGAGAGAGGTAAACCAAGACCCCTAGTGGTCAAACTAGAGAAACTGTCTCTGACCTTAAGAGTTCCTGTTGATTGAAGTTCAAAGTAGGTACAGAGCAGACAGTCTGTGTTACTAGAGAAATCCCAAACAGTGTCAGCATGCCTGATCTGACTTCTCCTGATACAACTTAAAATGTCAGAAATAAAATAATCACCTCATCAATTGGTGATAGGTTGATAGCTGTTCACTTCTGTTCACTTACTAAAGTTCGAGTGCTCCAAGAATCAAACCATATATAAATCAAAATATGCTCTTGGCTATTCTTTCCTTGTAGTTTTTGTGAGTGGGAGTGTTTTGACTTACCCATCAAGGTTGTGAGGTCAGAGACACGCACCCCTGTTCTGGGAGCCAGTGTACCCCCTCTTCCTCGGAAATGGGCCGATCTTGTTTTTTTATTTCCAACCTCCGGACACTGGGGCTCTTGTTGCCTAGGCAAAGTTTCCCACAGTGGAACATTTCGGGAGATAAAAAGCCGGCTGCTGCCAGCACCTCTTAAACTCCTGGGACTGTGCTGTGTTTGAAGTTGGAAACTGACAGAAAGTGACAGAAAGTGGTAATACATAGCAGCCTGGCAGAGGGATGCTTTCCACCCAGGACTTGGCAGCTTGTTCTGCTTGCCTGGGATCAGCCGGGTCAACATATTCTCCAAATTACAGGACACAGCCACTGATCCCGTTATGATTTCTCTTTCCTGTCAAATAGTCCCATGCCGGAGTTCCCAACCCTTCCATTTAGGATCGTTTAACCTTCATCTACAATACATCGAGTTTATTCTAAGAGTTTATTCTACATAGTGTTTATTCTAGTCTGCCACTACACTGTGTTAAACCCCCTTCAGATCTATAGGTATAGGTCTATCTGTAATATTCAACAGTATGAATATGACATTTTCTCATATCTGGTTTAAACAAGCTGATCTCTTCTCACATGACACACAAGCTTCAACGTGGCTGCTGTGAAATCAGAACAGTCTAGGCAATAGGACCCTCTTAGATCATTTACGTGATTTTAGTCTAGACAAAATAATTGAACATGGCACCCATCGTTGCAATCCTCTCAGTGAGCATGTAAAGCATGATACTGCAAGGCTTTAAAGTCACTTCCAAAGACAATGTTAATTGCCGACTGAGCTAAACCAATTCCAGGCTGAGATGTTTTACAGGTGGTGATTAAGCTTGCTGGCATATAGCTGAGACACAGTGACATGCCAGTTTAATCTCTATACCTTTCAGCACAGTCATATATTTTCCCTGAGCTCAGGCAGGAGCAGGACAAATGAAATTGTTTTAATCTATGCGTAGTAAAATTGTGTGCACTGCAGACGACCCTTCCTGATGAACGGCAGCTCATAACCGGCAACAGCGGCCAGTATACTTTTAGCTAATGAGATCTCTCTGTTTATTATCCAGATGGGATTGGTAAATGGGCTATAATGTCATACTGTGGTTGTGGAGGGATAGCCCTGACAGACAAAATACATATTTTCTATATTAATATCACTCGGTCGCTGTGAATAATATTTTCCACAAAGTGATTGCTCTTTCCATTTGGACAAATCCCCGGTTTTATTAGGAACTTTGTCGTGTAAATAATAAGGAGAGGCCATACTAGTAGCCTAGTGATTGAACAGACAGAGAGCCAGCACAGTCCAGCTCCACTAGGTAAAAGAAAAGGTTCTGTCCTTATACAGACAAACATACACCACAGTAGGTTTGACGTAACAGGCAGGTTATGAGAATGCTATTTCCATTCAACCCTCACCTGTCAGTGTCCCTTTGTGGCCCATTCCGTGCCACCTTTGTTTGTCTCTGAAGCTTTTACAGCCTGGTGTTTGTGCAAGCTACACTTTCTTTTTGTGGCGCTCTTGCGTAATCAGCCATTCTCCTGCACAAACACACGTGTTTACCTTCCTATTGGCAGCCTCCGGCCTTTTCACACCTCTCCATCAAAATCCAAGGGTATAGACACGCTCCTCTGTCAATGCCTCGCGCCGTTCCTCACAACAGGTGCATGGCTGAGACCCCTCTCCTCTGGTGTCAGCCTAAAAAGAAATCAACTAAACGTGGACATTTTGGCATGGCCATGGGTCCAGGAATATGATACAGTGAGCTTTATTCAGAAACGCCATCCTTTAAACACTGTCATCAGGACGATGCTGAAAGCAGACAGAAGTAGGTACAACATGCAACACTCCCATTCAGGCCAGTCAGAGGCTTGGGGACAATTAGCGTTCTGCTCTGCCGTGCGTCTCATGACATCTTTATCTCATCAAATGATCCATTCTAATCAGAACACATGAGGCAGGCAGGGAGACCCTTGGCAGTGCTCTTTATCACTAATCCTACCCCCACAAGGTTGGTGATACTCATTTCACTTGAGTGCAAAATACAGACAAACATGAAAGCCATGATCAAAGTCAAAGGCTAAAACCATAAAAACCATCATCCGTTTCAAAATCGAAAAACACTCACCCTCCTTCAGGATTGTAACGCAGTAATAAACCAACCAAGCGTGCAGCGTATGCACATGGAAGATGTTCCACATTGAGCTGGGCTATAGCCACTACACTTAAAGGATTCATTTATCGGCCATGTTTCCTCATCAAACTGTCTGGAGGGGGGGTTATTATGTAAACCAACCCTGTTTAAAGCTGGAAGCATTTGCCCCGACTAAACAGATTAATAAATATTTATTTATCATTACCAATCTGGATTAAAGCAGTGGTTTACCATGGGGACCTCTAATTACAAAAATTGGGATGGAGGTAAAAGACAGGCACGAGAGAACAGATGTGTGTCCTCGTTCTCCTCATTAGATTGATTGGCCAGACTTTGATGTTTGCAAACAGACACAAACACCCGGGCCAATGGATGCCAGCGTTTGTGCATGGGCATTATACCGAGGCAAACAAACTTAGGGCCTTAATGAGGCTTGGAGGCCTATTTTTAGGCCCTTGACATGATGTGCCAGCTAGCTAGCCAGCCAACCAGCTCACGCAGAGAAAGAGAGAGAGAGCTATGTCACTTGCATGCTGTATTGAAATCTATGGGGCTATAGCGAAAGGTGAGGAGAGGAGAGGTGAGTGAGGGTTTATGTCCCGTGTAGCGCCAGTCAAGACACAGCCTTGCCCTGGCTGCCAGAGGATTAGCCCGACCTTTCCTACACAGCTCAGCTAGTGGGGGATAATGAAAGATGACTTGGATGAGATGGACATCCTCTCGTGTTTGTGGAGATTTATCTGAGGCGAGGGGGAGGTCATTAAAGACGGATACTTGGATGAGGACAGATGTCGAGTGGATTAAGGACTGAAATTCCCTAGTTAACCTGATGGGAATTTGTGACCGCCACATTTAGGCCGCACAACATCTATGGCGTAATCCCAGTCTGGTTCTTGTAGTGTGTTGGGTATCTCCAGTCAACATAGAATGAATGACAAATTCAAAGAGGAAGAACAGAGAAAGAAAGGCCACGGTATGTGGATGTGATAGTCAGAGTCTGGAGTGCTAAACCCACAACTACTGGCCTTTATAGGCCCGCCATAAAACAATACTCAAAGCTGTTCCAATGCTTTAACACGCCAATGGTTATACTCCTAGATCATATCCAAACATGAGACGGAGCCCATGCTGTGTTCACCCAGCACAGAAGCTTCTCGCTAGCCAATACATCCCAGTGAGAAGAGGGACGATTTCGGCTGTATCCACCGAGTGCACTGAGAGTGCAGAGCAAACTGGATGAGTGTGCAATAGCTGGCTGCGAATCAGCTCCTCTACTTTAAAGCAGGCGGTGACACTGGAAACTCTCAAGCAAACACCCCACGGCTAACCACAAACCGTCAAAAGCCAGCGCATGCACTCCAGCAGACCCCTGCAACTCTGCAGCAGGCCAAGAACACTTGCAGAACAATTGAGAAGGTTTTCTGCACTCTACATGAAGTGAATGTTCCTGACAGAATGTTTGAGTAACTCAGTGTATTAGATCCAAAATGTAGAAATTATGCATTTATGGTAGTTGGGAGCTTTTGTGTTACCAAATGATGCAGGACTCATATTCAGACCCACAAAGCCTCTCACCAGGGTTATACCAGGATAGGCCATCCATCCATACCATCTCTGCCTGCCTGCCCAAGTCAGCCTTCCAATCTTGTGCTGACTTTGGGGGGGACCGAGGCCAGAAGCTGTAATCCCCAGTTCTCTATCCTCTTAATAGCTGGGATTGGAAGCCATTTGTCTGTCTCTAGCGAGGGATTTTTATAGAATAAACCTCTGTGGCTGCCTTATCGTAACTTAATACTGATTTTAACAGGGGGGAGAGTTAGTCTGCCTCTGCCTGACATCTCTCAAAAAGCTTTGAGACTGGAGCTGGCAATTATAGATTACGGTAATACTGTGTGAAGCAGTCAATGTGTCAGTGGGAAAAACCTAGGTGTTTTTCTGTTCCGGAATGGTGTCTGATCTGATGCGCTGGGTGCCCACTTATTTCCCAGGCCTCTTCTCTTAGCTCTGAAGAGTCACGCAACACTTTGATGTTCTTCTGGTCATGCCCTCAGTCCCCTAGTGGTGCTTTGCTTTGGTTAAAGTACTGTACGTTTACGGGATCAATAAAATATGAAAACCCAGTGACGGAATTAATAACACAATATCTAACTTATAACAGCCTTGGGATCCTGAAGACTGCCAATAAAGTAGTAAACAGATATAATCTAAGCACCACCAGTTGGCCTTGTGTCCTAGAGACCATTGTAGAGTTGTAAAACACTTCTAGTAATAGTAAGCTACCTGCCAAAGGCAGTTAATTATAACATATCAGAAAGTATCGGCTGGAGCAACAAACCTCCTCTGTAACTGCCTCTATCCTGAAACAGAATGTAAGTATGTCAGAAGGAAGACAGATTGTTTTATTCAATTGGAGGGACAAGCAGAGTCTTGTGTTAGAACACAGTGTTAATTTTGTGTTGCCATTTTTTATTGTTTAAAAGCCCCCAAGTGAAAAATCTATATACATATTTAGTTAAAATAAATTGTTGAGCACATTTGAACTATATGCATGTGCAAATATTCAATGGCCTCAGTAGAAATGTGAATACATTAGCATTATCCCACTATTATACTAGTGTAACAGTATAACTTTAGACCGTCCCCTCGCCCATACCCAGGCGCGAACCAGGGACCCTCTGCACACATCAACAACAGTCACCCACGAAGCAACGTTACCCATCGCTCCACAAAAGCCGCGGTCCTTGCAGAGCAAGGGGAACAACTACTTCAAGGTCTCAGAGCAAGTGACGTCACCGATTGAAACTCTATTCAGCGCGCACCACTGCTAACTTTGCTAGTCGTTTCACATCCGTTACTCTAGACTAGCCAAAACCATTGACCAGACTATAAAGACATCATTGAAGGAGCCTCTGTATGTATGCAGAGCATCACATAGTGGTCTGCTCCTCCTGGTCTTGGAGAGGCTGCGTTCTGTTTCTATGGCAACACCCCTCCTCCTCCCTTTCCTCACGTTCACATCTCGTACGCAACCTCCTCTGTCTGATTCCCTTCTCCGAGGCAACGACCCCCCTGCACTGTGCGAGACCCGCAGCATCAATCTGACAGGAGGATATAGCAGGAGACGAGACAAGGGCACGGAGAAAAAACATGGCGCTCATCCCATCTCAGGTGCTAAGGGTAGCCATTCTCCTGTCCTATTTCTCCATCCTCTGCAATTATAAAGCAATTGACATGCCCGCGCATCAAACATATGGCGGGAGCTGGAAGTTTTTAACATTCATAGACCTGGTAAGTGTAATATTGTTCTCTAGACCGGAGCCTGGTCATTCAGAAATGCTAGCACGTCATGGTATGATATGCTACAGACAGTCAGTGTCCTACCTCCAGTTGTTGATACCGCCCACCCTCAGTTGCGAAACGGGCCTGCTGTGTTATTAGGCTGTCAGCTACAATATGTTTTGTTTCTTCCAGCGCTGTACAGACTCCTCAATGTTTTGGGCAAGTGTTACGGTCATTAAAAGCTCACACCCACTAAAAAGGCTCCCCCTCTTCTCGGCTGCTGATGCGCGCAAGTCAGTTGCCTTTTTTGTTGCAACATTGGTATCACATGAATCACAATTATTAAGGAACCATCCGTGGCCCGTGGGTACCCGAGATGGTGTGATTAGGATAACGACATCCCGAGTTCAAATGATTCCCCTGTTAGATCACACAGTCTTTATTTTAAGAGAACGTTGTTTGGATAGTAAAAAACCTTCTAAAAAAACACCCAGGAAGTTTTCTTTATCTCACTGTCTGTGATTTGCTCTTCTTTTTTTCTAGGAATAGTTGCACTCTTGTTTTCTGAAATACATTTTCACATGTTGCTTACTCTATAAGTATATGTACACACGCACACACACACATACATATATATATTTAGATACTGATGTTGTCAGTTTTTCAACAGATGACTCATGTTTTCCACATTAGAAGCCATTTTACTACTATTTTTATGGCAATGGCGCTAAATGCAATAACAGCAATAAACATGTTCTGTTATTGTGCATTACAACATCTAGTTTAAGCCTATCGTATAAATCCTGACAACAAAGTTTGTGTGTCGCGCGTGCATGCGCATGTTTGTGCATGTGTGTGTTTACTATTTAGTCATGATTCTGTCTTTAGTCATGATGAATTACTGCCGTGATGATAAAAACGCCAATGTGACGTGAATATGCCAACCCCAGGAATAGTACTTAGATTGAGCTCCCAATTTACTGTAATGAAAATATGCAATGTCCTACTACTTATGACGGATTCTCTCATTCTTCTGCTTATTAGTTTTATTTTTATCAGGAATCAAAGCGTGTAGCTATTCACCAGTGGTGGAAAAAGTACCCTATTATCATACTTGAGTAAAAGTACAGATACTTTCATAGAAAATGACTCAAGTAAAAGTGAAAGTCACCCAGTAAAATACTACTTGAGTAAAAGTCTAAAAGTATTTGGTTTTAAATATACTTAAGTATCAAAAGTAAATGTAATTACTAAAATATACTTAAGTGTCAAAAGTAAAAGTATGAATAATTAAAAAATCCTTATATTAAGCAAACCAGACATCTCCAATTTCTTGCTTTTGTCATTTATGGATAGCCAGGGGCACACTCCAACACTCAGACATAATTTACAAACGAAGCATGTGTGTTTAGTGAGTCAGCCAGATCAGAGGCAGTAAGGATGAGCACGGATGTTCTCTTGTTAAGTGTGTGAAAGTACCAGTTTCCTGTCCTGCTAAGCATTCCAAATGTAACGAGTACTTTTGGGTGTCAGGGAAAATGTATGGAGTAAAAAGTACATCATTTTCTTTAGGAATGTAGTGAAGTAAAAGTAAAAGTAGTCAAAAATATAAATAGTAAAGTAAAGTACAGATACCTCAAAAAACTATTTAAGTAGTACTTTAAAGTATTTTTACTTAAGTACTTTACACCACTGCTACTCACACCCCACTGTGAACAGATTTCAGTTCAACATCTAGTTTTGATTTACATTTGGTTGATTTGTAAACTAATGTGAATTCAACATGAAATCAATAGAAAGTGTCACCATGTCATTGGATTTAGGTTCAAAGTTGAGTGAAGAAAATAACGTTTCCCTTACTTTGATGATTCTTCACAAATCCAAACAGTTTTCCGTGTTGATTCAAACTCATCATATTGATTGTATTATTTTGAAATGACGTGAAAACAACATTGATTCAACCAGTTTTTTTGCCCAGTGGGACACTGGTAGTGGGTAGTTTGCTCTGTTTTAGCTCACACAAATAGGGGCACAAGAAATGAAGGTAACACGATGTGAGGTTTGTTATGGATTGAGTTTGACATGAAACAGCTGGGCCTTTTGAATAACTGGTTTTGTTTTGTTCTATACGTCATCATCATGATTAATTGTTGCTATATGAAGCAGTTATTATTAGAACAGACAACAAAGAAATATTATCACAGCAAAAGATGCCACTCGCTCGCAGGCTTTAGAATCAGACCTTACTCAGGGCGAATGGGATAGAAGTCTAGTGGAAAACTCTAGAAACCAGCCACGGTAGCCAGGCCTAACCTCCACGCCTCTGTCTGTCTACACTAATTATGTTACACTTCACTTGGTTTAGGACCTTGGCTGCCTTGCTGTGATTTTTGCCTGTAGATTTGTTTTCATTGGGTCTCAGTCATTCATTATTGAGTGTGGGGTTCAGATGTGGGTTTCCATCGGGGATACATGAGGAGCAGAACACAGGGCTGTCCAGTGGGTTGATTCCACCAGTGAGATCTGGCCTTTGTCCACATGAATCAATAGGCAGAACAAAATGTCTAACCCCTGTGCTTGGAGGAATCAAATCATATGATCTGAAAAGTTTTGTTGTGGTTTAGCACAGTGCCTCTTTGGATAAAAACTGAGGCACCTTGCAGACAGATTATGAAACTGAGTCATACTTTTGGTTTAAAATGTTCTCTCACTTCCAAGTTGTTAGTTAATAAATAAATCCGTTTTAAAGGCCCAATGCAGTAACAATTTTGTTTTTCCTGTGTTTTGTATCATATTGTTCAAAAACAAACACTGTGAAAGTGTGAATAAATGTGATCAGAGTTATTTCCAGATAGTTGCTGTTTGAAAATACAATTTACACAGGACCTTCTAATCAGCAGGTTTTACATGGGCAGAGTTTTGACTTGCCAAAATGTATATTTTTTATTTCACCTTATTTAACCAGGTAGGCCAGTTGAGAACAAGTTCAGATTTACAACTGCAACCTGGCCAAGATAAAGCAAAGCAGTGTGACAAAAACAACAACACAGAGTTACACATGGGATAAACAAAAGTACAGTCAATAACAATAGAATATTGTATACGGTGTGTGCAAATGAAGTAAGGAGGTAAGGCAATAAATTGGCCAATAGTGGCAAAGTAATTACAAATTAGCAATTTACACTGGAGTGATACATGTGCAGATGAGAATGTGCAAGTAGAAATACTGGTGTGCAAAAGAGCAGAAAATGAGGGGATGAGGTAGGTAGTTGGTTGGATGGGCTATTTACAGATGGGCTGTGTACAGCAGCAGCGATCGGTAAGCTGCTCTGACAGCTGACGCTTAAAGTTAGTGAGGGAGATTTAAGTCTCCAACTTCAGTGATTTTTGCAATTCGTTCCAGTCATTGGCAGCAGAGAATTAGAGGGAAAGGCGGTGTTGAAGGTGTTGGCTTTGGGAATGACCAGTGAAATATACCGGATGGAGCGTGTGCTATGGGTGGGTGTTACTATGGTGACCAGTGTACCTAGCAAAGACTTATAGATGACCTGGAGCCAGTGGGTTTGTCGATGAATATGTAGCGAGGACCAGCCAACGAGAGCATACATGTCGCGGTGGTGGGTAGTATATGGTGCTTTGGTTACAAAACGGATGGCACTGTGATAGACTGCATCCAATTTTCTGAGTAGAGTGTTGGAGGATATTTTGTAAATGACATCGCTGAAGTCAAGGATCGGTAGGATAGTCAATTTTGCGAGGGTATGTTTGGCAGCATGAGTGAAGGAGGCTTTGTTTGCGAAATAGGAAGCCGATTCTAGATTTAACTTCGGATTGGGGTAGCCAGGTGGCTTGGGCCAGTTGCTGCGGGTGGTGCAGAGCTGTTGGCCGGGGTTGGGATAGCCAGGTGGCTTGGGCCAGTTGCTGCGGGTGGTGCAGAGCTGTTGGCCAGGGTTGGGGTAGCCTGGTGGAAAGCATGGCCAGCCGTAGAGGAATCCTCATTGAAATTCTAGATTATCGTGGATTTATCAGTGGTGACAGTTTTGCCTGGTCTCAGTGCAGTGTGCAGCTGGGAGGAGGTACTCTTATACTCCATGGACTTTACAGTGTCCCAAAACGTTTGGGAATTAGTGCTGCAAGATGCAAATTTCTGTTTGAAAAAGCTAGCCTTTGCTTTCCTAGCTGAGTGTGTGTATTGGTTCCTGACATCACTGAAAGTTGCATATCGCGGGGACTATTCGATGCTAGTGCAGTACGCCATAGGGTGTTTTTGTGCTGGTCAAGGGCAGTTAAGTCTGGAGTGAACCAAGGGCTATATCTGTTCTAAATTTTTTGAAAGGGGCATGCTTATTTAAGATGGTGAGGAAAGCACTTTTAAAGAACAAACAGGCATCCTCTACTGACGGGATGAGGTTAATATCCTTCCAGGATACCCGGGCCAGGTTGATTAGAAAGGCCTGCTCGCAGAAGTGTTTTAGGGAGCGTTTGACAGTGATGAGGGGTGGTCGTTTGACAGCGGACCCATAACGGACGCAAGCAATGAGGCAGTGATCACTGAGTTCCTGGTTGAAAACAGCAGAGGTGTATTTGGAGTGCAAATTGATCAGGATTATATCTATGAGGGTGCCCATGTTTACGGATTTGGGATTGTACCTGGTAGGTTCCTTGATAATTTGTGTTAGATTGAGGGCATCTAGCTTAGATTGTAGGACAGCCGGGGTGTTAAGCATATCCCAATTTAGGTCACCTAGCAGTGCGAACTCTGACGATAGATGGGGGGCAATCAATTCACATATGGTGTCCAGGGCACAGCTGGGAGCTGAGGGGGGTCTATAACAAGTGTAAACAGTGAGAAACTTATTTCTGGAGAGATGGATCTTTAAAAGTAGAAGCTCAAACTGTTTTGGCATAGACCTGGATAGTATGACAGAACTCTACAGTCTATCTCTACAGTAGATAACAATTCTGCCTCCTTTAGCAGTTGTTTCTTGATGGAAAATGTTGTAATTGGGGATGGAAATTTCAGAATTTTTGGTGTCCTTCCTAAACCAGGATTCAGACACGGCAAGGACATCAGGGTTGGCGGAGTGTGCTAAAGCAGTGAATAAAGCAAACTTAGGGAGGAGGCTTCTGATGTTAACATGCATGAAACCAATGCTTTTATGGTTACAGAAGTCAACAAATGAGACCTCTTGGAGACACACAGAGCCTGGGTTAACCTCTACATCACCAGAGGAACAGAGGAGGAGTAGGATGAGGGTACGGCTAAAGGCTATAAGAACTGGTCGTCTAGTACGTTCGGAACAGAGAATAAAAGGGGCAGATTTCTGGGCTTGGTAGGATAGATTCAGGGCATAGTGTACAGACAAGGGTATGGTAGGGTGCAAGTACAGTGGGGGTAAACCTAGGCATTGAGTGACAATGAGAGAGGTTGCATCTCTGGAGGCTCCAGTTATGCTAGGTGCGGTCTCCGCATGTGTGGGGGGTGGGACAAGGGGGCTATCTGAGGCATGTTGAGCAGGACTAGGGGCTTCGCAGTAAAATAAAACAATGAGAGCTGCCCTAAACAACAGTATACAAGCTAAAATAACAAGGTAAAATAACAAAGAGCGTTCCAAACCTCTCTGCCAATAACAGCTAGTTTTCAGGTTATAATGTCCCTCCAATTAGGCAAAATTCTTGCTTGAGAAATATTTTTTGCTGAAAGGGGATTTTTGTTTCTTTTTGACGATTTTATTGAAAAACTATTACAGTAAGGTACTTAATTGTTACACAGAAAATTATTTGATTGTGTGATAAAAACAGCTGTATAGAGCCTTTAAGCCAAATAAGTGACCATATAGAGCATGTGTCATCTGTTTTATGTCACACACACACACACACACACACACACACACACACACACACACACACACACACACACACACACACACACACACACACACACACACACACACACACACACACACACACACACACACACACACACACACACACATTATATAAGTGGCAAAGCTGCAGTGCCAGAGTGCAGATCCTCTCTGCCACAGAGTGTCAGGTGATGCCCAGAGGGGGCAGGTGTGGACAGAGAGATATTATGTCTGGCTTTACATACTGTCCCCTTCCCTAGACCACCCAGTACTTATTAAGGCCCTCTCTGCACCTGGCCAGCACACTACACAGTACATGGAAAGAGGGCAAGGGGGAGTGTAGGACAGTGCCTAATGTCTTTGCTAGGTAAGATATGATGCATTACTCTACTCTCCTGTCAGCCTCTGCTAACTGTGGAGGTAATTAGGTTCCTAGACATTACATTGCTTCCCATTAGTCTATATACGGCAATACATGTTGGATATGTTCTGTCTTGTAATTACATTATGCTGTAGTATGTACATCATCACTCCTAGAGCTGTTAAACTTCTAAACTGGTTCTGTATCTCTATTGTTCAAGCAGCTTCCATATTCTCCTTCCCAGACTCCCTCTGTGCTCCACTCTCCCAGCTGCAGACATTTGAGTTGTGTGGAGCAACACTTTATAACCTGAGCTCCAGTCCAGGAATTATTGTGGTTGCTCCTAAGTGCCTGCAATACAGGGCAGGGAAAGAGCCTGTAGAAATATTAAAGGGTTTTATGTTTAGCTTTTGGCATTCATTCCCTGTGAGAGCTATGTTTTCCAAACCCCTTGCATTTGAGATAAGTGAAAAAGAACCTGGAAGGCATTTGTTTTTTTGCATAGCCTCAGGCTAAACCTGCTGCTTACAAAGGCAAAAAAGCTAAGTCAAAGATGTAAAGACTGCGAAAACGCCTGAGAAATGAAACAGCTGTCTTGTGTGTTAGCTAGGTGTCACACTAATGCTGTTGCACTACCCTGTCCTAGAACCAAGTTCTGCAACACAATTTTCGGACCGAAAAGATAATGCTGGTTCCTGGAATCCGAAATGAAACATTGAATTAAATGAGAATGAAAGTCACACTTTCCAGTCTGTTGGGTTTTTGCCTTAGCGATAAAGACACCCTGTTATGTTCTCTAGCTCTTAATTTCATGCAAAATAATCCCCACCGCTGCCACAGACTGCTCATAGACCCACATAATATGACATATGCTAGTTTAAGGGGATAGACATCGAAAGTATGAGGTTTATGTAATTGTTCAGTTCTTATATAATTATTTTATTGCTATATAAAATATGTATTTTATTTAAATGTATGTATGGCAAAATATGTGTTGCGTTTTAGAGGACACCTCAATGAACTCCTTTTTGATATACATATGAATGTTTTATAGATATGCTTTTTGGGATTCATATGCTTCCCATGAATATAATGTGATATTAATATTTAATGCTACTGTCCTCTTGAGAGATGACGAACTCTACTGATTTTGTGACCCAAAATAATCTCCTGTTCACCTCTCCGGATTTAAATTGTGTTGTAAAATTCTTTGTCCCGTGACACAACTCCTGGATCAGCTATTCTGCTTAGAAAGAGTGACATGATAATGTCTAACTATTGTGTAATCTGTTGTGGCTGCTCTTATCTCTAAGAACACATCATTTTGTCCTCACCTTCCCTGCTCTAGGTGATCCAGGCAGTTTTCTTTGGCGTGTGTGTGCTGACAGACCTGTCCAGACTGCTGACCAAGGGCAGTGAGAACCAGGAGCAAGACAGGCAGCTTAGGAAGCTCATTGGCCTGAGGGACTGGATGATGGCCGTGCTGGCCTTCCCCGTTGGAGTGGTGAGCGATAGTCACGACACAACACTACAGTAGGCTTGGAGCGTTGGAGTCTGCTCTCAGATCTGATTGTGTTGTACCGCTAACTCAACGACCATTGAAGTAGACTATACTGTACAGCACAACCAGATCTGGGACTATGATAGTTTCCCTTTTACAGTACGCCAACGATGCACAAATTCACTGAGAAAGAAGCAGAAGACACTGTAAATGCTCTGCATTGTTAAGAACGGCCTTTCTTACTCTGACAGTCTAGATGCTTGAAACCACAGATCCACAACAACCATATGTTTCCATTCTCGTTCCCTTTCAAGAATCATTCACGGATAGATGAAAGATATTTGAAGAAACAGCTAATGTACCGGAATATGTGCTTCATTGCATTATTGTTATTTAATGCAAGTATCCTCAGTGCAGCATACAATACTACAGCTTCACTGATGTACAGTCCTGTGCATTCGGAAGTATTCAGACCCCTTGACATTTTCCACATTGTGTTACCTTACATCCTATTCCCCCAAAAATATTTATACACAATACTGCATAATGACAAATTAAAAACAGGTTTTTATACATTTTTGCAAATTTATTCAAATAAAAAACAGAAATATCACATTTACATAAGTATTCAGACCCTTTACTCAGTACTTTGTTGAAGCACCTTTGGCAGCGATTACAGCCTCGAGTCTTCTTAGGTATGACGCTACAAGCTTAGCACACCTGTATTTGGGGAGTTTCTCCCATTATTCTCTGCAGATCCTCTCAAGCTCTGTCAGGTTGGAATGGGAGTGTAGCTGCACCAGCTATTTTCAGATTTTCGATCAGATTCAAGTCAGGGCTCTGGCTGGGCCACTCAAGGACATTCAGAAACTTGTCTTGAAGCCACTCCTGCATAGTCTTGGCTGTGTGCTTAGGGTCGTTGTCCTGTTGGAATGTGAACCTTCGCCCCAGTCCTGAGCGCTCTGAAGCAGGTTTTCCTCTAGGATCTTGCTGTACTTTGCTTCGTTCATCTTTGCCTCAATCCTGACTAGTCTCCCAGTCCCTACCGCTGAAAAACATCCCCACAGCATGATGCTGCCATCACCATGCTTCACCGTAGGGATGGTGCCAGGTTTCCCCCAGACGTGATGCTTGGCATTCAGGCCAAAGAGTTAAATCTCAGTTTCATCAGACCAGAGAATCTTGTTTCTCATGGTCTGAGAGTCTTTAGGTGCCTTTTGGCAACTCCAAGTGGGCTGTCATGTGCCTTTTACTGAGGAGTGGCTTCTGTCTGGCCACTCTAACATAAAGGCCTGATTGGTGAGGGGTGCAGAGATGGTTGTCGTTCTGGAAGGTTCACCCATCTCCAGATGGTCAGGAACTCTGACCATCGGGTTTTTGGTCACCTCCCTGACCAAGGCCCTTCTTCCCCAATTGCTCAGTTTGATCAGGCGGCCAGCTCTAGGAAGAGTCTTGGTGGTTCCAAACTTCTTCCATTTAAGAATGATGGAGCCACTGTGTTCTTGGGGACCTTCAATGCTGCAGACATTTTATGGTACCATTCCCCAGATCTGTGCCTCAACACAATCCTGTATCGGAGCTCTTCCTTCAACCTCATGGCTTAGTTTTTGCTCTGACATGTACTGTCAACTGTGGGACCTTATATAGACAGGTGTGTGCCTTTCCAAATCATGTCCAATCAATTGAATTTACCACTTGTGGAGTTGTAGAAAGTTGTAGAAGGATCTCAAGGATGATCAATGGAAACAGCATGCACCTGAGCTCAATTTCGAGTATCATAGCAAAGGGTCTGAATACTTATGTAAATAAGATATTTTTTAAATGTTTTTTTATACATTTGAAAAACTTCAAAAAACCTGTTTTCGCTTCGTCATTATGGGGTATTGTGTGTAGATTGCGGATGTATTATTTTTAAAAATGAATTTTAGATTGAGCCTGTAAGGTAACAAAATGTGGGAAAAGTCAAGGGGTCTGAATACTTTCCGAAGGTACCGTATCTGAGAAGCATAACAGAAACTCAACAACTCTACATACTAAACAAGTGTCTGTTTTTCTTCTAGGTCGACAGACACATCCTAGTCTTTAGCCTATATGTTGGTCAGCCAAATCCATCACACTTCTCACTGGTGAAACCGAAAGGCTGTCGGAAAGGAAAAGTCCCCTAGCTAGCCTTCCGTGTGAGTCAGTGGACACCTTTCCCTGGTGCATGCTGCTGTCTGTGGTCCTACTGGACTGCACTGGCCTCTGGGAGGGCCTTTGCATAAGTAAGGACACCGAGTCACATTGTCTTGGATGCAGCACGGCCCATTTGCTTTGCAAATGCCAAGTCATCTATCAGGATGGGTGTCATGTGACAGCCTTGGAGGCAGCGGGCAGGCAGCGGTCAGGCAATGAGAAAAAGGAAACTGTGTTTGTCTTGCTTTTATATGCCCTTGTGTCCGTGATCTGATAATTACTCTGAAAATATTTAAATTGGATCTTTGCTGCCGTCTTTTTTTTCTGTTGCAGGAAGTGGTGATGTTTTAGTTTCATACAGTGAGGAGGTGGAGAAGGGCCAGCGTGCCCAGGCAGCAGGCGCTGAGGGGTTCGTACAGAGATGTGTATTTATAAGGTACTGGGAAGATACTGGTTGCCAATATGATGGTTTTTCCAGGCCTCGAGCCAAAAGATAGGGACATCATTTCATGTTCACTAACTGTGGCCTAGTCACTGTGTAATAAGTAAGAAGACAATTACATGTCATCATCTTTTTTTAACATGGCCTAAAGTGAAAAAAAACATGTGAGTCAGACATGTGGTTTCCATACATTCGACCAAAAGGACCAGCACTCATTTTGAAGTCGTAGGCGGGGCTTACCTCATCACGTGACCATGAGCAACCATGACCGATTCATGCCCGCTACACTTTGACATGTGCATTTTCACATGTACATGTCAACTAGGACTGTCAAACAAATTTGATCCAGTTCATCGCAGGATTTCCTGTGATTGATCAGGATTAATCGCAAATTAATGAGTTGCTCAAATTGAGCTGTAATTTAAGATGTATTTATACAAAAATCATTAAAGGAATATCAGGTAAATTGATAAAGACACTTTCTTTAACCTCAAAGTCAACTTGTTTTGACATTGTTGTTTTTAGTATATAGATTATGTATGTTGGATGTTTTCAGTGTTTCAACACTTTCACACCAAAATTACAAAAAGTGACCTTGAGTTAACTGATTAACTCTGACAGCGCAAATTGTAACATGTCAAAAAGGATATATAATAGGCCTCCAGAGAGGCACAGCGGTCTAAGGCCCTGCTTTGCAGTGCTTGAGGCGTCACTACAGACCAGGGTTTGATCCCAGGCTGTATCACAGCCGGCCACGACCGGGAGACCCATGAGGTGGTGCACAATTGGCCCAGCATCATCCGGGTTAGGGGAGGGTTTGGCCGGCCGGGATGTCCTTGTCCCATCACCCTCTAGCGACTCCTTGTGGCGGGCCAGGCGCATGTACACTGACTTCAGTCGCCAGGTGTACGGTGTTTCCTCCGACACATTGGTGCGTGTGGCTTCCAGGTGAAGCGAGCAGTGTGGCTTGGCAGGGTCGTGTTTCAGGGGACGCATGGCTCTCGACCTTCGCCTCTCCCGAGTCCGTACGGGAGTTGCAGCGATGGGACAAGACTGCAAACACTAATTGGATACCACAGAATTGGGGAGAAAAAGGGGTAAAAAAGATAAACAAGAAGACAGTCAGCGCTTCTCTGTCCTCTTCTAACGGTCACTGACCAACGTATGAAGAAGAGAGGAGCCTTCAGCTGTAACACTCCAAATGGAATGAAATAAAAGTAACAAGTAATTAAAGAGCAGCAGTAAAATAACAAAATAACAATAGCGATACTATATACAGGGGGGTACCGGTACAGAGTCAATGTGCGGGGGCACCGGTTAGTTGAGGTAGTATGTACATGTAGGTAGAGTTATTACCGTGACTATGCACAGATGATAACCACAGAGAGTAGCAGCGGTGTAAAAGACAGGGAGGGGCAATCCAAGTAGTCTGGGTAGCCATTTCATTAGATGTTCAGGAGTCTTATGGCTTGAGGGTAGAAGCTGTTTAGAAGCTTCTTGGACCTAGACTTGGCGTTCCCATACCGCTTGCCTTGTGGTACCAGAGAGAACAGTCTATGACTAAGGTGGCTGGAGTCTTTGACAATTTTTAGGGCCTTCCTCTGACACGCCTGGTATAGAGGTCCTGTATGGCAGGAAGCTTGGCCCCAGTGATGTACTGAGCCGTTTGCACTACCCTCTGTAGTGCTTTGCAGTCAGAGGCCGAACAGTTGCCCTACCAGGCAGTGATCAAGATGGTGCCGAGGAACATGGCTGAAGTTTTACATTCTCCCAACCAATAGTGCTATTTTGTTTGTTTTTTGGCATTTTGTGTAACTTATTTTTTTATTTATTGTGTACATAATGTTGCTACTACTGTCTCTTATGACCAAAAATCACTTCTGGACATGAGAACAGCAATTACTCACCGCGGACTGGAATAAACTTTTTCCTTTAACGAGTCCGACAAGAAGGATATCCTGCTTTCTGGGAACAGGCCCAGATCCATGCCTTTTGCGTGAAGAAAAGACGCAGGGAAAGGGGCCGCAGATCGGACAGCCTTCTGAGAATCCAAGCAAGTAAACTCCCACTGCCATCTATTCTTCTTGCTTCTTTTCTGCCTGGATGGCAGGAAGCTTGGCCCCAGTGATGTGCATGGCCATTCGCACTACCCTCTGTAGCGCCTTACGGTCAGATGCCGAGCAGTTCCCATACCATACCAGGCGGTGGTGCAACCAGTCAGGATGCTCTCGATGGTGCAGCTGTAGAACCTTTTGAGGATCTGAGGACCCATGCCCTCCTCACGATTGTCTTAGTGTGCTTGGACCATGTTAGTTTGTTGGTGATGTGGACACCAAGGAACTTGAAGCTCTCAACCTGCATCCACTGCAGCCAGGTCGATGAGAATGGGGGCGTGCTCGGTCCTCTTTTTCCTGTAGTCCACAATCAGCTCCTTTGTCTTGATCACCTTGAGGGAGAGGTTGTTGTCATGGCACCACACGGCCAGGTCTCTGAACTCCTCCCTATAGGCTGTCTCGTCATTGTCGGTGATCAGACCTACCACTGTTGTGTCATCGACAAACTTAATGATGGTGTAGAAGTCGTGCCTGGCCGTGCAGTCATGAGTGAACAGGGAATACAGGAGGGGACTGAGCACACACCCTTGAAGGGCCCCTGTGTTGAGGATCAGCATGGCTAATGTGTTGTTACCTACCCTTACCACCTGGGGGCGGCCCGTCAGTAAGTGCAGGATCCAGTTGCAGAGGGAGGTGTTTGGTCCCAGGGTCCTTAGCTTATTGAAGATCTTTGAGAGCACTATGGTGTTGAACGCTGAGCTGTAGTCAATGAATAGCATTCTCACATAGGTGTTCCTTTTGTCCAGGTGGGAAAGGGCAGTGTGTAGTGCAATAGAGATTGCATTGTCTGTGGATCTGTTGGGGCGGTATGCGAATTGGAGTGGGTCTAGGGTTTCTGGGATAATGGTGATGATGTGAGCCATGACCAGCCTTTCGAAGCACTTCATGTCTACAGACGTGAGTGCTACGGATCGGTAGTCATTTAAGCAGGTTACCTTAGTATTCTTGGGCACAGGCACTATGGTGGTGTGCTTGAAACATGTTGGTATTACAGACTCAGACAGGGAGAGGTTGAAAATGTCAGTGAAGACACTTGCCATTTGTTCAGCGCATGCTTGCAGTACCCGTCCTGGTAATCTGTCTAGCCCTGCAGCCTTGTGAATGTTGACCTGTTCTAAGGTCTTACTCACATTGGCTGCGGAGAGCGTGATTACACAGTCTTCCAGAACAGCTGGTGCTCTCATGCATGTTTCAGTGTTATTTGCCTTGAAGCGAGCATTGAAGTAGTTTAGCTCGTCTGGTAGGCTTGTGTCACTGGGCAGCTCTCGGCTGTGCTTCCCTTTGTAGTCTGTAATAGTTTGCAAGCCCTGCCACATCTGACGAGCATCAGAGCCGGTGTAATACGATTCGATCTTAGTCCTGTATTGACGCTTTGACTGTTTGATGGTTCATCGGAGGGCATAGTGGGATTTCTTATCAGCTTCCGGGTTAGAGTGCCACTCCTTGAAAGTGGCAGCTCTAGCCTTTAGCTCAGTGCGGATGTTGCCTGTAATCCAAGGCTTCTGGTTGGGGTATGTACGTACGGTCACAGTGGGGACGACGTCATCGATGTACTTATTGATGAAGCCAAGGATTGATGTGGTGTACTCCTCAATGCCATCGGAGGAACCCAGGAACATATTCCAGTCCATACTAGCAAAACAGTCCTGTAGCTTAGCATCTGCTTCATCTGACCTCTTTTTTTTATTGATCTAGTCACTGGTGCTTCCTACTTTAATTTTAGTTTGTAAGCAGAAATCAGGAGAATAGAATTATGGTCAGATTTGCCAAATGGAGGGTGAGGGAGAGCTTTGTATGGGTCTCTGTGTATGGAGTAAAGGTGGTCCAATGTTTTTTTTCCCCCTCTGGTTGCACTTTTAACATGCTGATAGAAATTTGGTAAAACAGATTTAAGTTTCCCTGCATTAAAGTCCCCGGCTACTAGGAACGCCGCCTCTGGGTGAACGTTTTCTTGTTTGCTTATACTCAGGTAGGCCAAGTTACCTTTTTACAGAACGCCATTACAGAATTTGTAAATATATATGTGAAAACACTGCTACTACTGCAACATGTTAACACCACCTTTTCACATGAGGAGAATAACACTGTTTCGCCACCACAGCTAAACTTGCAATTCGATATGTGGAAGTTATATTTTCAAATGCAGATGTCTCTTACATATGACACTGTTTTCACATGTGCAACTGCAATTGTGTGAGGTGAAAACATGTTTTTCTTCTCATGTGAAAAGATGGTGTTAACACGTGAACTCTAAGTGTAATACATGTGATAAAATGGTTTCACGTGAAATTTAACCTCAACATGTGAAAACCGCTATTTCACGTGAAAATGCGATTTCACGTGTGTTTTTTATAAGGGTAGGTGTTAAGACATGAGTCAATACAGAAGCAGAGCAGAGAGAGAGAGACCACGCGCTGCTCCTTAGGTGTCCTCCTAAAAACCAGCGACCAGTTGCTAGCGTCACCATCACAGAGCAGTGCAGGCTGCTATATGATGAGCCACTTGGCACTGGCCCCGGTCTGAGAATTGGCCATGAAGTTCAGTTTACACACCACACAATGGATGTCATTAGTGTCGCGGCTAATGCCGGGAAAAATGAGCCCCCGTCGACGGTGATGTTTGGTAATGATAATATACGTGTATCTCTAGACTGTTCTAGTGCTCTAGTGTGTGTGTGTGTGTGTGTGTATCCTCCCTGAATTGGTCGGGTATGAATGCATCCCTGGCAGGGTGGAGCGCACCCCTTCATTCTTCCCACCTCTCCACATGATGAAAGAGGAGAGCGTGCCATCAGGGCACAATATCAGGGGCATCTCACATGCATCCCTCTGAGGCGCAGATGGTAGGCCAGGTAATTCCATCCACCTAACTGGGCTGCGGATGGTTTGGCTCCTGGACAGGCTTGAAGGCCCCTGACAGGGCCAGGTGTGGTTTCCCTACGGGCCCGATGACATGGAGCCCATGCAGCTAAAAAGGCTGAGGGTGTGGAAATGTGAAATGTCTAAATAAACTACCTGTCTCAGACCGAGTCCATTTACTCGTACTCTGCACCTCGGAGAGGAAATAAGAAATGCTGTTTCTCGCTTTCGAGGGGCTTTAATAAGCTGCTCCCTCAGTGTCAATGCTCTCCATTCAGCAGGCCTGTCTGCCGTGGCCTTGTAACGCAGCCTGTTTATTTGGCTACAGCGGCAAGTCATCGGAAACTTACTGGAAAACAGAGATCCAGTTAAATACTGTGAGAATACGAAGCAAAACAGGATTCTGTCACATCGCTAATCGAGGTTGATTAATGCTAATAGGTTGGGTAGTTGGGTATGGTCGGGAGCAGTTAGAACTGTCTGGATCAAAGAAATTACGGGCAGAACTGGAATCCGTTCACCGAGGAAGCTGCTCCACTCCATGGAGCTGGAACTTCAAATAGCCCCTTTCAAAGCCTCTACACTTGACAGTAACATGCTTGTTTTTGCAGTGCGTTTGATATCCTCACAAGCTGACTACTGTCCTTCCTACAGGGGGCATACAGGGCTTGTGGAGAAGCGTTGGGATAAGAGACAAGGAAAGGAGAAGAAGTCAGCTCTTAGGGATTAATTATGGTATGCTGATATGAAAACATTAGCCCAGAACTGTCGCTTCGCTTCACCTCACGGCTGCATGGTGGGCTTTAGCGCTAGCTCGCCTCGTTGTTAGTGCCAGGCAGCCTGCCTTTGAAGGAGGAATGGATAGAGGAGATAGCTAGTGCTCAGGTCAGAGGCTGACATCTCTGCGCTCCAGGACTGTCCTCAGATGAACAGACTGTGGGGGTGGCTGGGCCAAGCTCAACCCGGGCCAGGTCAGGCCAAGCAGGAAACCTCATGGAGAGACAGGGAAGAGAAGGCCCACAACAGAACCAGGGGATTTCCTGGGTACATGATGACCTGAGGGATACCGCGCCTCCAGAGGGTGTAAAACGCAGGCGGATATGGTCTGGAAAATACAAATAGACCATTGCATTGCCATTTAAATTACAGACGTATTTATCTTGTCTGAAAAATATGACATGATAATATAATATGAAGACTTAGAGCTGAAAACACAATTTACCGTACTTTAAAAAAATCTACCCTTTGGATAGGTTGAACTATATTTTCTTGGCATAACATGGGCAGCATGTAAACATTCATGGTTATTTGATCCCCTGGGCCCATAGCTTCTCGAGGCTGGATGGTGTGTCCTATGACATGGCTCAAGGTGCTGTACGTTTGGGTGTGTAATGGTACGTGTGTCACATATATATTATAGACTATATATATATATACTTATAGACTACCACAACCTCACGTTACGCGATATTCCAACCTAGTAATTCCAGCACAAAACATGAACTTACCAACAAATACATCTATGCCAAGTGCAGTGAAGTTTAACTTTGAATTAGTCCTATGTCCTCACTATGCCTCCTATGTTCTCACTATAGCTCCTATGTCCTCACTATTTCTCCTATGTCCTCACTATGTCTCCTATGTCCCTGTCTCTCTGCAGTTTGTGGTGACCATGTTCTGGACCCTGTACTTGTATGACAGAGAACTGGTGTACCCCAGACTGCTGGACAACTTCATACCCCAGTGGCTCAACCACGGCATGGTGAGTACTGACTGTCTGCTATACAGTTCCCAGGCCTGTCATAGCATTACTCTGTTACATTATTTAGTATGGCTAGTACAGGGTGTCTAGAAGAAAAAAAGAGCTAGAATAAGATAATGGTTATGCATACATTTTTGTCAAAAAGACAAATGTTATTTAGTCCCAAAGATAAATGTTGTTTCACCCACCACACGTCTATGTGGTCATATTTGTCATTTAACATAATCATTTATCACAGTTAATACGAACAGTTAATCCAGTTGAGGTATTTATTATAGGCCATAAGCATTTTCCCATCACTATTTGAGAACCCACATTTGAGAGCATATCTGGAGCTCCAGACATTAGTCACACTGGACAATGGCAGCTAATGGTGCCTAAACGCTTCCTATAATAGCAGACAAGTAGCGAGGCCCATTTTGTTCTCCTCAATAAGAACAAACCTTCGCTATGGTCATATTGACGTCAGCATTCAAAACAATGGGAAGAAGTTTTTCAACTGCTGATATCAATCAGATGGAACTGAAGCCCTCCTGCTGGCACAATTAAATGATAGGCTTGTTATTCTAGCAGGTGAGACTGGTGATTGATGGCTGTGTTCACTGTGTGTGTGTGTGTGTGTGTGTGTGTGTGTGTGTGTGTGTGTGTGTGTGTGTGTGTGTGTGTGTGTGTGTGTGTGTGTGTGTGTGTGTGTGTGTGTGTGTGTGTGTGTGTGTGTGTGTCTGCATGTGCTACATGTCTTTTGGCTCCACAATCACATCCCATTCCTACAACAGGAGTCAAGCCTCCAGCTGTGTGCATAGACAGTGTATGTAAGGTAAATACGTCTCAATGGATGCGACATATTGTAGTGGTCTGTGTCGTGGCTAGCGAACCAATAATAGTACACAGACTGGTTGCTACGTAACAATAACTGTGTTCAGATAGACTGCGATAAAGTCTGTGTATGCAATTTGATAAAGTCTGTGTATGCAATTTGGGTTGGAGTGTATGCAAATGTCCAAAGCATCACAGATGATATTAAATGGTGTTTCATACTACCGAGTATCAGCATACCTTTTTCAGTCCAACCGTGGAACAACGCCTTGTTTAGATTGCAACTATGGATATGCAACCTTTCCATTCAGTAGAGATCACGTGAGAGATAAATCAGATCATTTTCAAGTGGCGCTATGCAAAAGTGCCAGACTAATATCCTCAAGCTTATTACACTGAACTATATCCACAGCAGCCAGGAGTGTTGTTTGTTGTGTGTGTTGGAATCTGGGTTGCTACGGTCAATTCAAGTCCCAATTGCTCGGATCAAACATAAACAGATCAATGATTATGATTCCGCAAATCAGGACGAGATGTTACCCAGCGCCTCAACAATCATGTGGACCAACATGACCCTGTCCAACCCAGAACAGACACACTCACAGAAAGTGGCCTGGCCTCCAGTCCTGCTAACCATGTTGCTAAGGGCCAACCCCAGGAAATAACCACAATGGGTCCAACAGCTGAAAACAATTCATAATATGCAAACCTTCCAGATATGTGAGCACTGGATGGGTGACGACTGCAGCAGCAGAGTTACTCCATAGTAAATATTTTGCCACATTCCATGGTACCGCATTTGTTTGTTTACCCCCGCTGCCACGGCAACTGTCTCCCGCTCCCTTCTGTGTTAGGAGGGAGTGACCGGACCCTGTTACTGTTTGGCAGTCTGGCCTGGCCTGTGTCTGCTATTACAGTTCACTACAGAGCAAGAGAGCCTGGCCTAGTTCAGCCCTATATATCTATCGCCTCATCACACTGCATATCGCAGGGCTGCTGGTTGAAAATTCAAATACGCAGGTAAACAGGCAGCAGGATGTAACAGAGGAAAGGAAGGCAGGCAGGAATTATTTTGCACCCTGTCTACCACACAATGAAGCCTTGATGCACACAGAGCGATGCAGGGGAGAGAGGTGTTGATAGAAACCTGGTCACACCTTTCCCTCAGTGTGGGAGATACAACAGACCATCCTCACACAGTCCCTGACACAGTGCACTGCTGCACACAGCCCTAGAGATAACGTTATTCAGGGAAGGCACAAAGAGAAGACAATAATGTTTTATAGACTGTGTAAGGAGGGCTCTGATTACAATGCTGTTAGTACAGCATGTAGTACTGTCAAAGTGATATCCCACTGAATGTCCTAGTAACATTCCGTTAATTTATGCAGAATATCCCCCCCCTGAATATTCCTTTCAAGTTCACAAAGTAAAGAGAGACGTGACTTCAAAAGTGTACATCTGCCATCAAGAGATTTGCCTTCCAGAAGATACACAAAGGAAGAGACAATAAACCAGTGTGAATTCTAGACGGAACAGTTTCCCTCAGCACATGTTTTGATGTTGTCAAATCCCGGTGCTGCATGTTTGGCAAGCTTAACAGGCTTCCCTTAATGTGACTGTGACAATTAGGGCAGAGTCACTTCATGGCCACTTAAACAGTTAGGCATTGCGGATTCTCTGTGAGAGTTCCACCGAGTTCCACCTGCGTCAAACTCGCTTCAACAATAATCCAAGTCTTCACTATCTTATAAGTGGGCTGCTGAGAGAGGACTGTCTCTGTACTGTAATGTTCATTCCAGACATCTCTCACCACGAACAGTCCAGGTTCAAAGCAGCTCAATGCATGTCAATGCTGCAAGTAAACATTTGACATTCCCCCGGAAGGATACATATGTAGGGCTGGCGCCAGCTGGCTACCAATGTCCCGGTTCACAAAAACAACGAGAGTCAGAAACCAACAAATCAAGTGGAAGATTGAGAGAACCAGACAAGTTGGAGGTATTCTATTCTTGTTGGGCCCCTGTGGCGTTCGCAGAAAGCCTCTCTCTCCCTCTCTGTCAGGGCAGGCTTATATTTCATTCAGCAGGTCAGTTCAGGGGACGTTTAAATGACACTATGCCTTGAGATGGACCTCATTGTGCGCTGGGGTCTTTCTGACAGATTATCCCTGGTAAACACCCCCTACGTCTCAGCCAGGCCTTTAGTTGCGCTGCCAAGTGTAAAGCCAGGGGACAATGTGATACACCACAGCACCCTTTCCATAAGAGCAGTCCTCTGATTCCCCCACATCAACTACTCATGTCCCTTCTCTTTTACTTTGGTGTGTTCCCTCTCTATGTTCTTTTGTCATGTGTATTTATTTACCTACGTGGAAATGTATTTGGATTATTATTACGTTTTCATCACAGATGGTTGTACCAATAATGGTTGTAACAATATCACCTCATGGAGCCCCACAGTGGAGGTGTCATACCCATAAAGCGTAGCGGTGAAACAGGGAAATGGTTCCAATTGTTTCTCCACATTAATTTTTCCCACGGGGGATTTTAAAAACATTTCAAATAAGGGCTGTGTTTCTTGTAGGCTTACACTGGCGTGACATTTTGATAACTATGTAAATCTCGCTGGGACAAGGTGCCTCATCAATATATACAGCTCTATTTACCTCAGAACCCAAAAATGCTAATTAGCATCAAAGTAGACATAATGCAAGACTACAAGTTCCAGCAGGTCATCTCAAAATCAAATCAGATTTTATTTGTCACATACTCATGGTTAGCAGATGTTAATGCAAGTGTAGCGAAATGCTTGTGCTTCTCGTTCCGACAGTGCAGTAATATCTAACAATAATATCTAATAGTAATATCTAACAAGTAATTTAACAATTCCCCAACAACTACCTAATACACACATATCTAAAGGGGTGAATGGGAATATGTACATGTAAGTATATGGATGAGCAATGGTGAAGGTGCAATAGATTGTATAAAATACAGTATATCCAGATGAAGTCGGAGGTTTACATACACCTTAGCCAAATACATTTGAACTCAGTTTTTCACAATTCCTGATATTTATGACATTTCAAAATTCCCTGTCTTAGATCAGTTAGGATCGCCACTTTATTTTAAGAATATGAAATGTCAGAATAATAGTAGAGAGAATGATTTATTTCAGCTTTTATTTCTTTCATCACATTCCCAGTGGGTCAGAAGTTTACGTACACTAAATTAGTATTTAGTAGCATTGCCTTCAAATTGTTTAACTTGGGTCAAACATTTTGGGTAGCCTTCCACAAGCTTCCCACAATAAGTTGGGTGAATTTTGGCCCATTCCTCCTGACAGAGTTGGTGTAACTGTGTCAGGTTTGTAGGCCTCCTTGCTTGCACACTCTTTTTCAGTGCTGCCCACACATTTTCTATAGGATTGAGGTCAGGGCTTTGTGATGGCCACTCCAAAACCTTGACTTTGTTGTCCTTAAGCCATTTTGCCACAACTTTGGAAGTATGCTTGGGGTCATTATCCATTTGGAAGACCCATTTGCAACCAAGCTTTAACTTCCTGACTGATGTCTTGAGATATTGCTTCAATTTTTTCACATAATTTTTTTCCTCATGATGGCATCTATTTTGTGAGGTGCACCAGTCCCTCCTGCAGCAAAGCAACCCCACAATATGATGCTGCCAACCCCGTGCTTCACGGTTGGGATGGTGGTCTTCGGCTTGCAAGCCTCCCCCTTTTCCCTTCAAACATAAGAATGGTCATTATGGCCAAACAGTTCTATTTTTGTTTCATCAGACCAGAGTACATTTATCCAAAAAGTACAATCTTTGTCCCCATGTGCAGTTGCAAACCGTAGTCGGGCTTTTTTTATGATGGTTTCAGAGCAGTGGCTTCTTCCTTGCTGAGCAGCCTTTCAGGTTATGTCGATATAGGACTAGTTTTACTGTGGATATAGATCAATACTTTTGTACCTGTTTCCTCCAGCATCTTCACAAGGTCCTTTGCTGTTGTTCTGGGATTGATTTGCACTTTTCGCACCAAAGTACGTTCATCTCTAAGAGACAGAACGTGTCTCCTTCCTGAGCGGTATGATGGCTGCGTGGTCCCATGATGTTTATACTTGCATACTATTTTTGTACAGATGAACGTGGTACCTTCAGGCGTTTGGAAATTGCTCCCAAGGATGAACCAGACTTGTGGAGGTCTAAAAAAAATTCTGATGTCTTGGCTGATTTCTTTTGATTTTTCTATGATGTCAAGCAAAGAGGCACTGAGTTTGAAGGTAGACCTTGAAATACATCCACAGGTACAGCTCCAATTGACTCAGATTATGTCAATTAGCCCATCAGAAGCATCTAAAGCCATGACATAATTTTCTGGAATTTTCCAAGCTATAAGGCACATTCAACTTAGTGTATGTAAACTTCTGACCCACTGGAATTGTGATACAATTGCTTGTGTCATGCGCAAAGTAGATGTCCTAACCGACTTGCCAAAACTATAGTTTGTTATCATGAAATTTGTGGAGTAGTTGAAAAACGAGTTTTAATGACTCCAACCTAAACTTCGACTTCAACTGTATTCAATGAAAGCCTGAAGGGTTTAACAAGAGATGTTGAGGTCTTTATTTTCAGACATACAGATCTCAATCAGAGATTACTTAGAGAGTAAATGCTTGACCAAGTAGACAAAAAATTTCCAAGCTGTAAGGCACAGTCAATTTAGTGTATGTAAACTTCTGACCCACTGGAATTGTGATACAGTGAATTATCAGTGAAATAATCTGTCTGTAAACAATTGTTGGAAAAATTACTTGTGTCATGCACAAAGTAGATGACCTAACCGATTGCCAAAACTATAGTTTGTTAACAATACATTTGTGGAGTGGTTCAAAAACAAGTTTTCATGACTCCAACCTAAGAGTATGTAAACTTCCAACTTCAACTGTGCATGTGATATGAGTAATGTAAGATATGTAAACATTATTAAAGTGGCATTATTTAGAGTGCATTGTATAAAGTGACTATTGATCTATTTATTAAAGTGACCAGTGATTGGGTCTCAATGTAGGCAGCAGCCTCTCTGAGTTAGTGGTTGCTGTTAAGCAGTCTGATGGCCTTGAGATAGAAGCTGTTTTTCAGTCTCTCGGTCCAGGCTTTGACGCACCTGTACTGACCTTACCTTCTGGATGGTAGTGGGGTGAACAGGCAGTGGCTCGGGTGGTTGATGTCCTTGATGATCTTTTTGGCTTTCCTGTGACATCGGGTATCATAGGTGTCATGAAGGGCAGGTAGTTTGCCCCCGGTGATGCGTTGTGCAGACCGCACCACCCTCTGGAGAGCCTTGCGGTTGAGGGCGGTGCAGTTGCCATACCAGGCTGTGATACAGCCCGACAGGAAGCACTCGATTGTGCTGTAAAAGTTTGTCAGGGTTTGGGTGACATGCCACATTTCTTCAGCCTCCTGAAAATTTCTTCACCACACTGTCTGTGTGAGTGGACCATTTCAGTTTGTCTGTGATGTGTACGCCGAGGAACTTAAAACTTTCCACTTTCTCCACTGCTGTCCCTTCGATGTGGATAAGGGGATGCTCCCTCTCCTCTTTCCTGAAGTCCACGATCATCTCCATTGTTTTGTTGATGTTGAGTGAGAGGTTGTTTTTCTGACACCACACTCCGAATGCCCACACCTCCTCCCTGTAGGCTCTTGTCGTTGTTGGTAATCAAGCCCACTACTGTTGTGTCATCCGCAAACTTGATGATTGAGTTGGAGGTGTGCATGGCCACGCAGTCATGGGTGAACAGGAAGTACAGGAGGGGGCTAAGCACGCACCCTTGTGGGGCCTCAGTGTTAAGGGTCAGTGAAGTGGAGATGCTGTTTCCTACCTTCAACACCTGGGGGAGGCCAGTCAAAGTCTAGCACCCAATTGCACAGGGCAGGGTTGAGACCCAGGGCCTCCAGCTTGATGATGAGCTTGGAGGGTTCTATGGTGTTGAATGCTGTCATCAATGAACAGCATTCTTACATAGGTATTCATTTTGTCCAGATGGGATAGGGCAGTGTGCAGTGTGATGGCAATTGCGTCATCTCTGGTCCTGTTGGGGCGGTATGCAAACTGATGTGGGTCTAGGGTGGCCGGTAAGGTGGAGGTGATATGATCCTTGAATAGTCTCTCAATGCACTTCATGATGACAGAAGTGAGTGCTATGGGGCGGTAGTCATTTAGTTTCGTTATCTTTGACTTATTGGGTACAGGAAGAATGGTAGCCATCTTGAAGCATGTGGGGACAACAGACTGGGATAGGGATTGATTGAATATGTCCGTAAACACACCAGCCAGCTGGTCTGCGCATGCTTTGAGGACATGGCTAGGGATGCCGTCTGGGCCAGCGGCCTTGCGAGGGTTAACACGTTTAAATGTTTTACTCACGTCAGCCTCAGAGAAGGAGAGGGGGGTGCAGTCCTTGTTAGCGGGCCGCAGCGGTGGCACTGTATTACCCTCAAAGCAGGCAAAGAAGGTGTTTAGTTTGTCTGGAAGCGTTACGTGGTTAGATTTTTTTTACGTGACGTGGCTAGATTTTTTTTTGTAGTCCGGGATTTCCTGTAAACCCTGCTACATATGTATCATGTCTGAGCCATTGAATTGCAACTCGACCTTGTCGCTGTACTGTAATTTTGCTTGTTTGATTGCCTTGCGGAGGGAATAGCTACACTGTTTATATTCAGACATGTTCCCAGACTTCTTGCCGTGGTTAAATGCGGTGGATCGCGCTAAATGCGTGAATGCCGCCATCCATCCACTGTTTCTGGTTAGGGTAGGTTTTACTAGTCACAGTGGGTACAACATCTCAAAGCACTTCTTTATAAACGCACATACAGAGTCAGCGTATAGGTCAGTGTTGTTCTCTGAGGCTGACCGGAACATATTCCAGTCCACCGGATTAAAACAATCTTGAAGCGTGGCTTCCGATTAGTCGGACCAGCGTTGAATGGTTCTCATCACTGGTACATCCTGTTTGATTTTGTGCCTTTAAGACGGAAGGAGTAAGATGGCGTCGTGGTCGGATTTTCCGAAGGGAGGGTGTTGGAAGGCTTTGTATGCATCACGGAAGTTAGAGTAGCAGTGGTCGAGGGTATTGTGCATGCACGTAGCTCAATCAAAATGCTGTAAGAATTTAGGTAGACTTGTTCTCAAATTTGCTTTGTTAAAATCCCCAGCTACAATAAATGCAGCCTCAAATGCAGTGTCTCTAGCTGACATCTTTGCTAACAGGTATGTGTCAATTTAAAACTTACACAAGACAGTTCACAAAATTGTATATTGAAAGAAAAGTAGCCAATTTATTCATTACTAAATTTAACTAATATTAGGTAGTTAATCCAGAGATTCTTACCTTTGCCTCGACTCGACAGTCTCGTTCAGACCATCATGGCATTTGTAGTTCTTTATGATAGCCACATTAGCAGCTAATTAGCATTGCATTTTTGGGGCGTAAATACAGGCAAATATATTGATAAAAGTCACCATGTCCATGTCATGTTGTATAAATGATTGGAGACAGGTGCAGGAATTCGTAATAGGGTTTTTTATACTCCACCCAAAATATACAACATGCCCTGAAAAGGCATGGGGATGAAGCCCAAAACAAACACGTGTAAACACAGGGATGTAACCCAAACAAAGAGCGAGGTTAAACCTCTAATAAATACACGGGACCAGACCCGTAATAAAAATACACGGGACGAGACCCGTAATAACAATACACGGGACGAGACCCGTAATAACAATACACGGGACGAGACCCGTAATAACAAGTGCACAACAATACACGGGACGAGACCCGTAATAACAATACACGGGACGAGACCCGTAAACAATAACAATAACAATACACGGACGACCCGAATAACAAGACCCGTAATAACAATACACGGGACGAGACCCGTAATAACAATACACAATACACGGGACGAGACCCGTAATAACAATACACGGGACGAGACCCGTAATAACAATACACGGGATGAGACCCGTAATAACAAGTGCACAACAATACACGGGACGAGACCCGTAATAACAATACACGGGACGAGACCCGTAATAACAAGTGCACAATACACGCGGCACGAAAGCCGAAACATCAAAGCAGAGGTACTCAGAAGACCAACGAACATGGGAACAATAAACAACCAGGACAATGGTGAACAGAGGGCACATATATACAATTACTAATTAGAGGAATTGGAACCAGGTGTGTGTAATGAGACAGTTCAGTGACGCCTGGAGACCGGTGAGGTAGACCTCCGGAACTGGGGCATGGAATGAGCAGCAGTACCGGGGCAATCCGTGACAGTCCTAGAGAGATTTACACGGTTATCAAAACGTCACGCCAGGGTAAGCCTACACCAAACATAGCCCTTATTCTAAAATCCCCTATATGGGACAAATTAGTGGTGGAAAAATGATTGGGACCATTTCCTTCTTCGAACGCGAGGTTTTATGGGTATTATGACTCATATTGTGGTACTCTTTTCCCAGATGTGAATCTCTATATACAGTATAATGCTATATTTTCTCCCTGACTCCGTCTCTTAGTTTTGAAGTTAGTACAGTGTCTTACAGAGAGCGACAGGACTGAAGAGTCTGTAAACTCTGCAGACTGCCTCCTAAACTGTCTCTGAACTGTTTGTGGCGTTTAAGTCCAATTCCTTTTGCTGGATTTGTGGGCAGTCATTAAGAGTGGAAAATAGCAGTGCCCACAGACAAATGTGGAATGGGCCCTTTGCAGAGGAGAAGATTGTGTGTAACTGTACGCTCCTGCTGTGACTTTGGGGTTTGTTTAGACTGTGGGACAGTGGAGATGGCCATTTAAAGTAACAGTCTTTACAGTCCCTACTGTAACTCTTGTGAAAGTAGAGGTCTCTGTCAGTATGGCCACAATCGATCAACGTCCCATCCAATATATTGCTGGGATGATTGCGGCTTCCAATGCACTCTAATGGTGTCCACATTCTTGATAATGACATGTTTGGTTTACCAACATCTGAGGAGCTACATCTTTGGAGTTAAAACACTGTGTAAGTTCAACCAATGGTATTACCCAGACCAAGGATAAGACACTTGTACTATAAGAAACAGATGTGTTTGTGTAAGTCAACTGCTTTCAGAACTCTTTTGCACTTCACATTGCATACTGTACATTTGGATCCAGAGATGTTTTTGGCGCAGTCTCAGGAACGCAAAACACAGATGAGACGAACACCCCATCCATAATGAGAAAGGCATGGCTAGGTGTAGCCCACTGTCAACCAGGCTCCGCCATGGTTACAGCACTGCAACTCCCACTTAAATCATCCTGTTAAAGGCAAGACCCAGGTTCTAAACACTGTGCAGCTTCCTATGTCTTGGACTGATAAAACACCACAGGTACAGTCTAGGGAATATATAGGTGGCTGTAATAAGATTGCCCCCTGGTGGGCATTGCCCAGGTAGCTACCTGGTACATGGCTACATGAAGGAGCGTTTATTGGCTGACATGATACCGTTTTATTGCAGGCATCAAAGGCAGTTGTGGGTCCTCCAACATTGGTACCTTGACATAATTTCGACCTGTTATAGGGCCTAGTGTTCCCCACATTATCTGATGGCTACACCAATCACTCAGGGTAGTCCCACGGAATTCCCTATGTAATGTCACAATGCAGATATGTAACTCTTTTTGGGGGGATTTCTTATATATAGTGTTAGGTGTGACCGAGATGGCAGCGCAGCAATTCATCTCTCTGGATAGCAGTCTACTATTCCCGGTGGCGGTATTAAAGGTAGCTGGGTGCAATCATTGTGCTTCAGTAGACACCAGGGTACTTGAGAGTGCATAACACTGGTTATAATCTGACTGAGCATGTCTGTCACTGGTCCACTCCATGGAAACAACCTGCCCCACTGACCTCAGGTTGCTTCATCTTCCACTGCTTGTTGATGTTTTCTCAGCCTGCCGTCACATAGTCATGTAAGTCTTGTCTTTTACACGCTAACTACCTGCAGCCTTTTAGAAAAGCTGCAAAGTGACAGATGGGATCTGGCTGTTATTACTGGCAGGTGTCCAATATTTTACTAAGGACATACTGTACCTTAGTCTTGTGTAAGACCTGCTCAGTTGGGGCTGAGATGGCAGAGGGAGGAGAAGACAAGTGAAGAATAAGGGAAAGGCAGGCAGACGTTCTTATATGACTCAGCTCCCCTGTATTCTTCCAGAGAACAGAATGGGTCAGTTTAATTTCGACTAATGCCCAGTAAGGACAGCTGGTCTAAACAACTTATTGTGATTGGCTCGAGGCTATAGTGATAACAACACAAGTCCAGAGGTGCCATCTATGTATTGAGGGGCCTGTGACCTATAACCCCACAACCCCCTTGAACTTCCTTTCGATTAGAGCGTTGGGCCAGTAACCGAAAGGCGAATTTCCGCGCTGACAAGGTAAAACGATGTCATTCTCCCCCTGTGCAAGGCAGTTAACCCACTGTTCCCCGGGCGCCAAAATCTGGATGTCGATTAAGGCAGCCCCCCACTCCTCTCTGATTCAGAAAGGTTGGGTTAAATTCGGAAGTCACATTTCAGTTGAAGGCATTCAGTTGTACAACTGACTAGGTATCCCCCTTTCCCATTTCCCTCCATCCCAGTGCTGGCCTTTGCTAACGGGCCTGTTCTGTCCTCAGTGTTAGGTCAAAGGTCATGGTCCCAGCTGGCATGAAGAGTTAGGCACATCACTTACCAGCGTACCCATGTAGCCCGGAGCAGCCCTGCCAGCCCTAACAGTGGTGCCAGGAGTATTCATCCACGACGGCCTGTCATAACATGATAATCACATTAAGAATGCCAGTAGAACCCAGTGTTCTGCTCCCATAGAGTGCAATCATCCTCCTCTTTCCTTCCTAATGGGAGACATTACACAGAAACTAAATCCCCAGTGGGAGAACCATACGGCTCTGCTGCTCCTCTAGTGTCACAGAATAGCTTTCCTTCCTTCACTCTGATTATGCTTTACCAAATTAGATGTTGAGGCAAAGTCAAATGCAGTCCCTTTTCCGTGGATAAAGAGGGAGACATAGTTGCTTGTTGAATTTATATAACATAGGACATGTTAAACTCTTCTCTGTTGTAAGTCATCATACCAGAAGCCTCAGACAATATCCTTGAAGATTCTGCCAAGAGGTGCAACTCTCCACAGAGGAACCCACTCCGCCTGAAATGTACATCGGGAGAAGCTTCTCAAGCTGGAGGAAAACAACGCCTCTCTCGACAACGCTGGGAAGGCCGATAAAACTACGAAGAGCGTATAAAACGTGCAACATTTTTCACGGAGACCTCGTGGGGCTGCCATGAACTGTTCTTTATATCGCAAGCATATTGTGGAGGGGAAAAGGAGGGAGGGGATGGGGATGTAGCAGAGGAGTGCAGAAGCAGAAGAAATGACCTGGCATCATTAGCTACTCAGCAGTACGCTTCTCCCCGTCAACTTTGACTTGCTTATTTGGTTTAAGAGACGTTGGCCGTTGCTCAAACGTTTTCACGTTTTCTGCTGAAATTTGTTTGGTTCGGGGTTCCAGAAATGGGTTTGGAAGTGCAGATGAGCCTGGCCATGAAAACAAGGAGGTGGCCAAATTCACCGGGACTCAGGAGGTTTTAAGGGTGTTCTCTGTCTGCTACAGTTACACTAAAAGAGTTGCACATCCCAACAGACTTGAAATGAAACTGAAAATGAACTGAAGTCGGATGTCTCCGGATGGTAGTCAGTCACACAGACAAGCTTTTTAATATAGCCCCCATCAGACACAAGTGTGATGCCACTATTCCAGATTCATCTGATAGTCTGAGAAATAGTTTACATCATTATGGGACCTCCATTTATTCAAATGGAGCTAATTAGTTGATATGAAAGTATAAAAGTAATTCCTTAATATGATCACAGAGGGGCCATTCTAATGAGGGAGGTCCACTATCATACAAGAGAACATAACATGGGGGCTGTGTCTGGCTCTGCTGTGTATCTCTGGAAGAGGCCCTGTGAGTGTCAGCACTGTCCCAGCAAGCATGTTAGGGAGGCAGGGAGGTGACATGTGTTCATGGTTGGCAGGTGGGGAGGGGGGGGGGGGCTCTCTACCCCAGCTCTCATCACCTCTGGCCTGGCCACTGCCTCTGGAGCCTCAGCCTGTCCTGACATGGACACACACACAGTGGTGATGAGCTGAAGAGGCTCGTAGTGGGCGCAGAGCTGCTCCCCCTGCCATCCCGACTGCAGGGCCCCCATCAGAGACACTTCCTCCAGTGTCAGAGGAGTTCATCGATATTTGAGTGTGAGTTTTTTCAATTTCGGACAGGAAAGTGAGCGATTACAAGATGATGAGGGCTGTGGACATCTGCAGACTCAGCTGAAAGACCTTTCAGCCAAGATCTTTCTTACAGCCAATGCTCTGACTAGTGTCATGTCTTTACTATCATTAACTGAAGATTTTTAGTTTTTATCAAAGATTCTCTGTAATTAGCATTTCGTGATTAACTAATCAGGCAAATGTAATTAACTAGGAAGTTGGGGCACCAAGGAAAATATTCAGATTACAAAGTTATAATTTTCCTAATACAACTTTTCAGATATTTTAATATCTGTTCATTTAGTCTTCTGATTAATGACTTATTCTTTATTTTACCTCACGTTAGTCTCATTCCAAAGGTCGTAAATTGTTGGTTATCTGCACGAACCCAGTCTTAAATCATTTATTTACTAACTAAGTCATTCACAGAAATGCATAAACAAACAGTAGATAGTTACAAGGAAATGTTAACGGAGTTTCCCTAGTGGCATAAACCGGCATTGCGGCTTGGTGTACAAAAGGGAAGTGGGGGTTGACTGAGATAAGACAACACACAGTTGATAATTATAACAATTGAAATGCTAATCCTTCGCACATGAACGCTCACTCATTCGGGAACAATTGCAATCAATATATATATATATTTACGCTCAGTGTGTCGTCAGGATCTCTGTTGAAAAGTTGGAGAGTTTGTTGGAGAGTTTGTCCGCCCTCTCTGACGTGGTTAGAATGGATAGTTCAGAGTGACATTCATTTATGTCATTTTGGATAGATGTTTCGGCGGTTTTCGGTCTTCGCGTTCAATGATACCGAATTCCTAGCTGCAGACTAGTAATTAATTTCAAAGACTTGTTCTTATTCTGTCTGTATCGATAGTCTAAGAGTTTAACCACGTGGGATGGTTAAAAGATTCAGCAGTCTGGTCTCAAACCTTGGCCCTCTCGTTATTGAAGTAAGCTGGTCTGCAACCTTTGTCCTCTCGTAATTGAGAGCAACATGGTCTGTTGAGAAATGCTCAAGGTGGGGGTTTTATTCAGAAAAGGGCCTGTCCCAGGATGCCCCACCATAACTGTGCTCATGGGCGGTCCTCTGATTTAGTTAAACTGCAAAGGGAATTGGAGTTTCCTTCATTAAACAGTCCAAAATCACATAACACAATTTCACAAACAGTATCATCCTCACTCATTCATCTTATACAACAATTAGATGTAAACCTCATATCTGAGGCTATTATATAAACATCGTTATGGTAATATGGCCGTATTGTCTCCCATGAGTTTACAAACTTTTACCAAACAAACCAGGTCGTAGCTGGATTCTTCACAGATCTTTTATACCTTCTCCAGAACATAAATGTTGTTCAGTTCTCCAGTTCTGTGAGGTGGAAGAAATTCCATTTTTCTCTCTATGAAACTTTTCTCTCTCTCTCTATACTGTGGCCATGAGGAGATAATCTCCTCCAGGAATTTACGACCTCTCTCTGACCACAGCAGCCTGGGTGTAGGAGACAGGGGGGTAGGGGGATGGTACCTAGAAAAGGGCTGGTGCAGAGGTAGGGGTGCTCGTGTAACAGTATAACTTTAAACCGTACCCTCGCCCATACCCGGGCGCGAACCAGGGACCCCCTGCACACATCAACAACAGTCACCCAAGGGGAACCACTACTTCAAGGTCTCAGAGCAAGTGACGTCACCGATTGAAACGCTATTTAGCGTGCACCATCGCTAACTAGCTAGCCGTTTCACATCCGTTACACTTGCTGTACCCAAAGACGGCAACGTCATGACACTAGCTCCTGACTGACCTTATTTAAGTGAAAACAGAGAGGCAACTCATTGTTAAACACTATAATGTAGTGCTCTTAGAGCCCTGTCTGCCGTGCAGATGCTTACCGCGGGGGAACATTTTGAGGGGAGATTTTGCTGAAAATAATCTGACTCTACCTTGCTGCTTGGGCCAGCTGTGTGTGAAGCGGGAGAACAGATGTGCACGGTGTCTGAGAGAGACAGATTCAGTTAGCCGGAGAGAACCAACCCAACTTCTCCAACAACCCAGGGAGGGAAGGAAAGAGAGAGAGAGAGAGTGAGAGACATCGAGAGAAAAAAAGAGAGAGGCTGAGAGGGAAGATAGAGAAAGAGAGAGAGAACACGAGTGTTCAATGGTATTGATTCTCCACCAGAAAAACAATCCTTTCCCGTGTTCTCTGCAATGCTATTTCCTTCTGGTTTGCAGACTGCTGGGGGATTACTTAAAAAAGATCAATAATTGCAGGTCAATTTTTCTGGATGCTAATATTTCAGGGCAGTTTGAGGCGCAGTGGTGTACAATATCATGATTGAGTCGCCGGCCACATTGAGCCTGGAAAAGTTACTAAGTTAAGTTCCCCCGTCCAAACCCTGTCATTAAAACGGGTGCATAGCTGGCTCACTAGCTCATCCTTGACAACTGGGAAAATATTTACTCATCTCGACTCAGTGAACGATGGCCGTTTCACAGCTTGCTTTTTTGCCCATTGTTCCCAAAGCCGATGTAAATCTTACTGCGTGAGCAAATCGGTTAGAGAAACACAATTCCTTATTTAGTTGAAATACAAAGTCCTTTAGTGTGACTCTGCTTTAGCAGTACATTTCCAAACATTTGTGAGAATGCGTTCACAACCCTGTTGGTGGGATGGCAGCAGGTGAGGTGTGATTCATCCGCGCATTCAATGGTGCGCGTTGGCTCCTCAACGCATAATACGATTGTGAAGTCTTGACACTTGGCTTTCTCACTTATCATACGCTCCTTAGTGTTTTCAGAGTGCAGTGAGACCTGCTCCTCTCTTCCTCTCTCTTTCTTTCTCCCCAGTGTTTGTGTTTGACATGGCCTATCCTGTTTTTCCAGGACCACTTGAGTGACTTGCGCTTTTTTTTG
The DNA here is from genome assembly GCF_036934945.1 of Oncorhynchus masou masou. NCBI lineage: Eukaryota > Metazoa > Chordata > Actinopteri > Salmoniformes > Salmonidae > Oncorhynchus > Oncorhynchus masou. The sequence continues at coordinate 19,668,885 of NC_088230.1, read as the reverse complement.
TAAGAGGGGATTTTCCACAGACAGTACTGGCATCCAGACCATAGGTCTCTGAGAGCTCCTCAATCTGGTGGTCAGAGAGAGAGTGAGAGAGACAGAGACTGTCACATTAGATTCATGTGGGGGGAGGAGGGGGGCTAAAACAGTGATAAAATCAAACATGACGGAGTCATTTGAAATCCTGGATACAAACATGGGGGCGGGGCTTGAAAAATGCACCGTCCGGCCATATCAATTAATTTCCACCCTGTCCAGACTGAGAGGAGCTGAAAGGAGAGGAGCAGGGACACAAACCGAAAAGACTCTCCTTATCAGCATTGGTGTTTGCGGTATAATGAGAATGAGCATACCCCTGGAGGTATTTTCTAGAGATTGTGTTGCTGACGGGGGAAGAGGGGCTACGGGGTCATGTGAGCCCTCTGTTGACTGGGAGCTGCTGAGAGTGTGTTGCGTGGGTTGGTGGAGGGTGGGCAGGTGGTGGAGTGCGGCTGGAGGGAGGGAGCAGTGTGTGTGTGTGGGGGGGGGGGGGGGACTCTACACCCGACCTTGGGAGGGAGCGCTATTTCTGTCACCCAATACCCTCTGGGAGCCCTTCACTAGGCCAACAGGCATCCCATCACGCCCACTGCAGCAAAATAACTCTGGTGTCCACAATCCCACAATGCCCTGACGGCAGCACACACACGGGCTGGCCTGGCAGGGAGGGAGGGGAGAAGGGGGAGAGCTCATGACACTAAGTACACAGGGTGAAATAAGTGACTTAAGCATGTCAGGCATCTTGTCACTGATTAGAAAGGGAACTGAGAGCCCAGTCAATAATTCATGCTCTATCTATACGTGACAGGAGAGGTGGAGGGGAGGGTCGCTCTCACCTCCCAATGTCAGCTAACCTACTGAAGGTTCACTCACCGTAGGGGGGGTAAGAAAAGACACTGTGTCTCCAGTGTTTGTACATACTTACATTCTCATTGTCACTTCGAGTTATTGCCACAAGCACAGAAATCAAGCGCATCAGCTGATATTGCACCAATCAGATTCCTCATTCTACCTTAACATGGCTGTCTATTTAGTCAATCAAGTTCTGCACACACATTCTCTGATGGCTGCCGCTCACAAGCTATGCGCTGGTGTTGCTGATGGCATGCTATTGTTGTTACATGCTCTACCCGCCACGCATGTCTCTTTCCTGCTTACCCACCCCAGACTCCACCTGTTTGCGCACTGCTTTTGTTTTGGTCACAGGGATTTGCACAGCGTTTTTTGCTCACTATCTGTAATTGTTATCATCTTACCATGATGCATGCTCTAGCAGTGAGCTACCCCAGAGGAGCAGAGCTCAATGCCAGGACTAATGCATTGCATGCATTGTAATCTTTCTTGAATATGTGGCATTTCCTGTCTGAACCAGTTCATTTGTGTATGGATAGTCTAATGTAACGGAGTCAGTCGTGACAGCAATGGAAAGGCAGGAGTCTTTGTGGCTTCAGAAGTGAAGCTCTCTCTTGTTGTCTATTTATTTGTTCTCTGGTTGTCCATTGTGTGTGGTGGCTGTGGTAATTACCATACTTTGCATAGCATACACTCAGAAGTCCTCAAAATATGTCCCCAGCACTTGGATAGCAGTAGCAGACAATAATGACAATAGAAGTACCAGTAGCTGAGGCTTCACAATCCTGACCGCAGGGTGTCTGGTTCAAATCCCAACCAGGCTACAGCTGTGGAAGCCTTGTGTGATAAAATTCACCCTAATTGCTCTGTGGGGAAACGGAGAGTCTGAGTAGCTTCCAGGGTATCTTCACTGTGCACCAGGGCATCTGCCAAGCAACATGTTCAATGGAAATCATAGACCTCTCCATTGCATGAATTAATACGCATTGTCAGGAAGCATGAGACCAAAGCTCATCATGGACATGGTTTTATATGGCAAGTCAAAATAAATTAAGTGTGAGTGATATTGGCGGGGAGAGTTGTCCTTGGAGCCTGTGTTAAAACCACCTTCCTTCACTGGCCTGGGTCTGTTGTGGGAGAACTCTTCTCAGAAGTGCTAACTAAACTCTCTACCCGCTCTGCACTACTCCGCTTAATCCTGCTTGGCCATTCGATGACGGCCATTACTGCTCAAGTAAACCCATACTGTAAATCTAGAGGTTATTCTTGCCTCGGCGTTTAGATAAACTCTGTCTGAAAAAGTGTCCATGTCTCCGTGCCTACGCATTTATATTCGAGGAAAAAAAGGAGATTGAGATAGCAAGTGAGAGGGAAAGACAGATAGATAAGTGAGCGAGACGTTGACTCGGACACAAACCATGCACAGCACAGCACGCTCTCCCTGGGAACATTTACAACTTCAGGAGAGCAGCGCGGTGGAAGAGCTCCTCTCTCCTGAAAGGGAGTATGTAATGTCTCTGTGGAGATGAGGTACTTCTTAAGTCATTTGCACTTCCAGCAGCTGCGTGGAACTGCCGCGCATCAAGGTTCACTCTCAGGCTATAGCACAGGAGAGATGTATGGATGTGTCTATCTCCCCCACATGATCAATCCTCGATAGTGTCTTTATTTTCACATGCACAGGATACAAGCAGGTGTAAAACAGCACAGTGAAACGCTTACTTGGAGCTCTTTCCCAACAATGCACAATAAAAGTAATTATATAGAAGAAGAAAAAACATGAGAAATATGAGAATAAAATCAAATAAAAAAACAGGAGAAGGACAGATCCAGAGTTCAGTGTGCAGGGGTAGTGGAGGGAGGTAGGGAGGTTTCTACATGTACACAGAGGTAAAAGTGACTAGTAGCAAGATATATACCAATGGTAATAATTATCGCTATAGCAGCAGCGTATGTTGTGAGTGGGTGTTTGCATGGTGATGAGTGTAAGTGTATGTCTGTGTGTGACTATGTGTGTATGCGTGTGGGAGAAGAGTGTAGATGTGTGCCTCAGTGGGTAGAGATCTGTGGATGAGACCTGTGGATGAGATCTGCGGATGAGACCTGTGGATGAGACCTGTGGATGAGACCTGTGGATGAGATCTGTGGATGAGATCTGTGGATGCGCATAGAGGTCAAAGATAGGAGGGGAGTGTGTGTGTGTCTGTGTGTGTGTGTGTGTGTGTGTGTGTGTGTGCGTGCGTGCGTGCACTCACTGTGACTGGCTTAGCCTCAGTCTACACCCTACCCATTGTGTGTGTGTGTCATGAGCGCAATTCAATAGTTTTTAGGGAGCTTCATTTGTGTGACCAGGACATGGTAGAATATGTTCTGCTGTAGTGTGGTGAGAGGCCAGTAAGAGGTGTAATAAATAACATTGAATATCATTTACTGGCACATTAATGAGGAGTTGAGGGTAAACCGCCGTTTCTGGGCAGAGCCGTGTAATGCCAACATGTCAGGTATTTAAGAACAGATTAGACTGGAACATGGCTCATTGATAGTCATTGTTATAATGCAGTGTACAGAACATTGGGTCAACTGAGGCTAGACTGGTATGGGAGGAGATTCTTCTGCTGGTCTGAATGTAAGAAGGCTGCCATCTGGTGACTGGTGTAAGTAATGCATACATGGAAAGGCCAGTGTCCTCCATCAAGCTTTTAACTGGTTATGAACCATTGGAGCACTGTAAGCTTTGTTTTAAAGTCCTAGTTTATAGACCCACATACCAATGACCAAAGCACAGTTAATGGCATTCTCACCACATGGTTACATGGGCCTAGCATCCACTACCATTCACACTTTGGAATGAACAGAAAACTACCAAAAAATGTTGGATGAACCACACATTAATACTGCATTATGAACCCAGGCCACTTCTGGCCCACTCAGTGGAAGTGTATGTTCAGGGAGCTGATTTTGATTTCAATTAGCACAGGAGAGAGGTCTCTCAACTGTGACCCTCCACATCCCCCACCAATGGCTAGAGCACCTTTAGAGATACTGTCATTAGCTCCCATTTGCAATTAGTCACATGCAACATTTCCTCCACGGCCACCCAGCCTGTGTCGTTGTCAATGACAGCCTGGTTTTCATTCTGTTTCTGCTTGATACCAACTTATTTGGTGTGACAATGCTAAAATAATCGTCTGAATCAGAAACAGCTAGAAGCAAGGTTAACTGTAGTATGCTGCACTGTACAAAATAGCCTGTTTCCATGGCTGCTGCCTGTTTCAGTGTTCTCTCAAACTTCCCACTTCCTCTATTTCTAATCAGCCGTGCACAGACGCTTAGACACACACACACGTTACGTAATGGTTCTATTCCTGACAGAGCGCAGGTGGTCTATAAGAACAGCAGGTGAGTCATGAGCACATTGATTAAAGAGAGGGAGCATCACTCAGTGTGTGCGGTAGGGGCGACAAGGTGGGCTCTACCGGGCCCCAGCGGTCTGCTGGTTTCAGCTAGGTGAAAAAACATGGTAAAAAATAGCAGCACACACACACCACGAAATATTAAAGGGTATTAATAGTTCATGTTATCTCTCTGCCCGCCCCTCTGCAAACACATCTGTACCACGCTGGAGCATCCTTAGCGGCAGACTCCAAAAACGATCTGATCCTTTGAGCACATTGGAGGAAAAAAGGCCCCACATCCTGAGCCAAAGCAAGCAGATTACTGAATTATTGAAAGTCACAACAGTAAAATGTCAGCGAGGTCCGTCAGACAGACAACATAAGAGGAGAGCGGTGGGGATTTGAATCATGAGACACTCACTCTGGAGAGCAGAGCACTCTCTATGCAGCAGCATCACACGTCATCTGTTTTAAGGTCTCCCACACACACGGCTCGATAAAAAACGTCATTACTCTCTTATGACCCTGCGCTCAATATCCCAGACTGACAGAGCTTCTAGACTCCCATAGTTTACATGAACCTATCTATAGGCTGTCTGCCTGAGTGCCTCATCATAACATCTCTCTCTCTCTCTCTCTCTCTCTCTCTCTCTCCCTGCTGTAAAGCCATACTGTGTGGTACTAATGTATCATGTCTCAATCGTTGTCACTGAGCCTGAGGTGAGACATGTACCGTGTCGCAGATACCAACTTGCTATCTGTGAGTGGCTAACGAGTGTTCTCTCTGTGTTCTCTGCTCCAGCACACCACCGTCCTCCCCTTCATCATCATTGAGATGAGGACCACGCACCACCAGTATCCCAGCAGGCCTTGTGGAACGATAGCTGTGTGCAGCTTTGCCGTGGGATACGTTATATGGTAAGAGCCCCTTTCCTCCAACAATGGCAGGCTGAACTCTTCCTCGGTTTGTGTTGCTAATTGATAAGAGACCATAAAAGGCTAGCCCTGGGCTAAGGGAGATTTAAGCGAGTGTTCACACTTGCACATTCTAAAGTGGGCTAGCATCAACCCTGCTCCAGAGCAGGGTTAGTACCAACTTTTCGGATTTAGACCCAGATCAAACACAGTTCCAAAATAGGGTTATGAACAATGCCTAGAATGCTTACTGTTCAATCACAAAAGCTGAAATGTCACTTAATTGACATATGCTTGTGATGCCTGTAATCATTCTGCACGTTATTTTGATAAGTAAATTCATACTATTTAATCCTTCTTCCTGAGGACAAAAAACAAAACATTGGTTGCTATATCTAACAAACATGGTTGCTGTACAGCAGACTGGCTACCATCTTCTCACTTCAACTAAAGGTCAACTACAACTAAAAACTCAACAGCTGGATGGGCAGTAAATGCACCATTTGTTTCCATAGATTTTCTATTTACATATATATCCACAATTATAGTATTGTTGCATTTTTTTAATTTTTTTATTTTACCTTTATTTAACCAGGCAAGTCAGTTAAGAACACATTCTTATTTTCAATGACGGGCTGGGAACAGTGGGTTAACTGCCTGTTCAGGGGCAGAACGACAGATTTGTACCTTGTCAGCTCGGGGGTCAGCTCGCAACCTTCCGGTTACTAGTCCAACGCTCTAACCACTAGGCTACCCTGCCGCCCCTGCATGATTTCACCTGGATCAGAAAAGTTGATGTCTCATTCGCCATAGCACTCTGTACAGGGGCGAGATCGAATTTCAAAAGTGAAACATTGTTTCTGAGGTCAGACAGGCAGACAGCAAGTTTTATACAAACCATCACTGTTGGAAATCAATGCTCGGCTAGCTAGAAGCAAGATGAAATCATGTGTTAATTGATGTCGAATTGCTTATATTATTGTGTTTGTCCATTAGCCTACACTGTAAAACATTTCCTGTAATTTTTACTGTAAAATACTGGCAGCACTGTAGCCAGAAGGTTACTGTAAATTTACATTGAATTACTTACAGCACATAAGCCAGTGCATTACTGTAGATTTACAAGACCTTGACTTGAACACAAATTTACAGCATATTACTGGAACACCTGACTACAGCGACATGCTGTGTTTCTAGATTTTACAGTGGAAGCACAGTGTTTAGTAAAATCTTGTAGATTTACAGTTATGCGGGCTACTTGCAAGTATATATTTGTATTAGAAAATATGTGTATTCTAATTAAACCGTTACAAAATAGGTCACATGAATTGTTGTTCAGGTCAAAAATAGGAATTGCACATTTTGAAATACATACAGTATATCAAATATATGTAACAGAAATACTGCTCGTTGTGCTAACACGCATAACTACAACATTCTCTGTAACGGTAACATCATCTTTTCACTGGCTATGACTATGGTATATTCTTGTTTAACTTAGTTTAATACGCTGGCTGTAAGTCGCTCTGGATAAGAGCGTCTGCTAAATGATCAAAATGTAAATGTGAAAATGGACACTTGCAAAGAACGCTGGATATTATTCTAAGCACCTTTGCCCCCAAACGAGGCCACATTTGATTAAAATACGAATAGTTTGAGGGCGGAGCTCATTAGAATAATATCCAGTGTGCTTTGCAAATGTTCATTTTTAACATTGCCATTTTGGTCATTTAGCAGACGCTCTGGTCGAAAGCGACATACAGTCAGTGCGTTCCTCTACGGTTGATTCAAAAACAGCACATCACAGTCAAAGCGACTAACACGTTTCTGGGATCGTTTGTGGGAAGGTGTTGTAGTTAAGGATACATTGGTCTTCCACATATCCTGTATTTGTTACAAGTTACCTTTTGAATGTATCTTTGCCTATCTCTGGCTACATTACTGTCAAATTCACAGTAACTTCCCACCAGCGTCCTGTAAGTTACTGGAAAATGCAGAGCAATGACAGTACAATACTGTAAAATTAGGCTACTATAATGTAAGAAAGTAAATGCTACTGTAATCATGTTGATATTTTACAGTACTTTACTATAATTACATGGGATTAGTACAAGCAGGTTGGCTGCTAGGTATTTGTATATTACAGCCTATTTATGAATATGTGGTGTTTTACATCACTTGCACTTCTAGAGGCCTAAACAAAAGCTCCCAAACTGGATGTGACTACAGGGCAAAACATATCGAAAAGGACATGGCTTCATTTCCAACCATTACAGACTTGCAGCCACTCTGATCCGTCCCATAATCTGTCCCCTGTACATTTAATTGTTAGGGAACTACTACCACATATCACTTAAATTGGTACAGCACTCTCACTAAGGGGTGCAACAAGTATAGCCTCTTACAAGGCACGCCTCAACATTGGTTCATGAGCCACAACAATACCATGCACCCACAAAAGTTTTTTGCAGATCACAAATTACAGTATGGTACTGTATTCTGTGAGGTGGTACTGAATTACAGTAAATTACTGACAGCACACTAGCCAGTAAATTACTGTAGATTTACAGGACGAATATACAAAAATACGGTATGGTACTTCATTCTGTGGGCTACTGCATTCTCACTAATAGGGTGCAACAAATATAGCCTCTTACAAGGCACGCCTGTAGAATGTCACTGTAAAATTGCTGTAATTGTACAGCAGTGTAGCAGAATGCCATTGAGCCCTCATAATGCATTGCTCTTTACAGTACTGTACTCTAATATAGAGTTACAGTAGCTAACTAAAAGTGTTGCTGTAAATGTACAACAATTTGTTACAGTGCAATGCTTTGGAATACAAGTGTGAATCCTCAGCACAGGGCTAAAGCTTAGCCTAGGTTTAACAAATGCTTGTGTGAACACAGGCTAAACTAGCCCAGGGCTAAGATAGCCAGGGGCTCAGAACAATGCAGTGTGAAAAGGCCTAAAATGTTATTGTCCATTTCCACTTGGGGCCATTAAAACAGACTCTTGAAAACAGGCATAAGACACATATAAGTACATACTGTACAGAACAGAGAAACCATGACAGCAACATCACAGTATAAATACTGTATACTGTGTGTCTTGATGATGAATGTGATCTGTGTGGCTAATGAGAAGACAGGGATGTCCAGCCGCCCCGCCCCTCCCCTCTGCCTCCCCAGGCCCGGAGGTCTGGCAGCTAGCTGCATTCCCACGTTCCTCATGGCTCTGTCCCTCCACGCACTTATGATGGATGACCTTCTCAGAGCATGGTAACACACAGTCTCTGCTGCAGAAAAAACAGCCTCTAAACCTCCTCTATCAGTCAAGCAAGAGAGAAAGAAAGAGAGAGAGGGGGATCTGTCTCTGGTCTGGCAGGGAGGCCTACCTTGTGACAACACATGTTACAGAACCAGAGGACCAGACCCTAGTCCTGAGCACGGCACATTTAATGCTCTCAGAGAGGAGAGGCTTGGAGCCAAGGGAGCCCTCTACTGCAGCCATAGCTAACCAGGGCCGACAGCAAGGAAAAGGCGATTTGCCAGACCCACCTGACGTGTAGGAGCCTCAGGCAACAAACACCTCTCTTCATTTTAATCCCTGGCTAAATGAAGATGATGATATCCCCACACGTCTCACAGGGTCAGAGAATCTGCCTCGTTTCCCTATGCTGGAGTTGGGTAAATCCATAGGCCGTCTTCACAGGAGGCTGGTGGCACCTTCATTGGGGAGGACAGACTCGTGGTAATGGCTGGAGCAAAATGAATGGAATATGGTATCAAATATATCCAACATGGTTTCCATGTGTTTGATGCCATTCCATTCGCTCCGTTCCAGCCATTATTATGAGCCGTCCTCCCCTCAGCAGCCTCCTCTGGCTGCCTTAAATGGGGATTCCCAGCCAGGGAGTTACAGAGAGAGAGGGGGAGGGGAATAGACAGAGAGAGCGAAAGAGAAAGATGTCAAGCCTAAAGTAGGACGAGCTAAGCTTCAGTGGCAGACATGTCTGATCTGTACAGTCTGTCAGACACCAACAAATTGTCAAGTGATGAAATGCTATGTTACTAAAATGAACATCGCATGTAAGGATTTCCCCTGAATCCATAGAAACATAGTCTAAAATCCCTCTTGGTTAGGAAGGAATTATACAGAACGTAATAAAAGAGGATAGAGGTCAACGGATGTAACAACTAATGTCACTGTTAGAAACCACCTTGTTTACCTCCACATGTGCAACTTGAAGACTTAAAAGTGCCATTCAACTAATTGCCCAATTATTGAATTCAGCTAATTGAAGCATTTACATAATTCACCGCCTTACTGATGCCCAACAGCTTCCGTCTGTGGACTCAAGTGCAATTTGACATATTAGTGGGATCAGCCGTATTGTGCAGCGGGTAAGGGCCAGGGTAAGGGCCAGGGTAAGGGCCAGGGTAAGGGCCAGGGTAAGGGCCAGGGTAAGGGCCAAGATAAGGGCCAGGGTAAGGGCCAAGGTAAGGGCCAGGGTAAGGGCCAGGGTAAGGGCCAGGGTAAGGGCCAGGGTAAGGGCCAGGGTAAGGGCCAGAGTAAGGGCCAGAGTAAGGGCCAGAGTAAGGGCCAGGGTAAGGGCCAGGGTAAGGGCCAGGGTAAGGCCCAGGGTAAGGGCCAGGGTAAGGGCCAGGGTAAGGGCCAGGGTAAGGGTAAGGGCCAGGGTAAGGGCCAGGGCCAGGGTAAGGGCCAGGGTAAGGGCCAGGGTAAGGGCCAGAGTAAGGGCCAGGGTAAGGGCCAGGGTAAGGGCCAGGGTAAGGGCCAGGGTAAGGGCCAGAGTAAGGTAAGGGCCAGGGTAAGGGCCAGGGGGTAAGGGCCAGGTAAGGGCCAGGGTAAGGGCCAGAGTAAGGGCCAGGGTAAGGGCCAGGGTAAGGGCCAGGGTAAGGGCCAGGGTAAGGGCCAGGGTAAGGGCCAGGGTAAGGGCCAGGGTAAGGGCCAGGGTAAGGGCCAGGGTAAGGGCCAGGGTAAGGGCCAGGGTAAGGGCCAGAGTAAGGGCCAGGGTAAGGGCCAGAGTAAGGGCCAGGGTAGTAAGGGCCAGAGTAAGGGCCAGGGTAAGGGCCAGGGTAAGGGCCAGAGTAAGGGCCAGGGTAAGGGCCAGGGTAAGGGCCAGAGTAAGGGCCAGGGTAAGGGCCAGAGTAAGGGCCAGGGTAAGGGCCAGGGTAAGGGCCAGGGTAAGGGCCAGAGTAAGGGCCAGAGTAAGGGCCAGGGTAAGGGCCAGGGTAAGGGCCAGGGTAAGGGCCAGAGTAAGGGCCAGGGTAAGGGCCAGGGTAAGGGCCAGGGTAAGGGCCAGAGTAAGGTCCAGAGTAAGGGCCAGAGTAAGGGCCAGGGTAAGGGCCAGAGTAAGGGCCAGAGTAAGGGCCAGGGTAAGGGCCAGGGTAAGGGCCAGGGTAAGGGCCAGGGTAAGGGCCAGGGTAAGGGCCAGGGTAAGGGCCAGGGTAAGGGCCAGGTAAGGGCCAGGGTAAGGGCCAGGGTAAGGGCCAGGTAAGGGCCAGGGTAAGGGCCAGGGTAAGGGCCAGGGTAAGGGCCAGAGTAAGGGCCAGGGTAAGGGCCAGGGTAAGGGCCAGGGTAAGGGCCAGGGTAAGGGCCAGAGTAAGGTCCAGAGTAAGGGCCAGAGTAAGGGCCAGGGTAAGGGCCAGAGTAAGGGCCAGAGTAAGGGCCAGGGTAAGGGCCAGAGTAGGGGCCAGGGTAAGGGCCAGAGTAAGGGCCAGGGTAAGGGCCAGGGTAAGGGCCAGGGTAGGGCCAGAGTAAGGGCCAGGGTAAGGGCCAGGGTAAGGGCCAGAGTAAGGCCCAGGGTAAGGGCCAGAGTAAGGGCCAGGGTAAGGGCCAGAGTAAGGGCCAGGGTAAGGGCCAGGGTAAGGGCCAGGGTAAGGGCCAGAGTAAGGGCCAGGGTAAGGGCCAGGGTAAGGGCCAGGGTAAGGGCCAGAGTAAGGCCCAGGGTAAGGGCCAGAGTAAGGGCCAGGGTAAGGGCCAGAGTAAGGGCCAGGGTAAGGGCCAGGGTAGGGCCAGAGTAAGGGCCAGGGTAAGGGCCAGGGTAAGGGCCAGTCACCTTGAGTGATTGCTTTGGAATCAGGGGAGGCTGTGAGTGGGCCAGCTGACGCAGTAGACTCTTTTGCCTCTCACTAATGTGCCCTTGTCCAGTACTGTATGAGCTCTCTCTCCCTGAGATCTCCCCTGGCAGTGTCTTGCACCTTGAGACCTGCCCTGGCAGTGTCTCTCTCTCTCTGAGATCTCTCCAAGCAGTGTCTCTCCCTGAGACTTCTCCTAGTAGTTTTTCTCTCCCTGAGACCTCTCCAAGCAGTGTCTCTCTCTCTCTCTCTGATACTCTCCTAGCAGTGGCTGTCTGTCTGAGACCTCTCCAAGCAGTGTCTCTCTCTCTGAGATCTCCTCTAGCAGTCTCTCTCTCTCTCTGAGATGTCTCCGAGCAGTGTCTCTCTCCCTGAGACCTCCTCTAGCAGTCTCTCTCTCTCTGATACCTCTCAGAGCAGTGTCTCACTCTCTCTCTGACCTCTCCTAGCAGTGTCTCTCCCTCAGACCTCTCCAAGAAGTGTCTATCCTTGAGACCTCCCCTAGCAGTGTCTCTCTCTCTCTCTCCGAGACCTCTCCTAGCAGTGTCTCTCTCCCTGAGATCTCCCCAAGAAGTGTCTCTTTCTTCTCTGAGACCTCTCATAGCAGTGTCTCTCTCTCTGCGACCTCTCCTAACAGTGTCTCTCTCTCTGAGCTCTCCAAGCAGTGTCCCTCTCTCCGAGACCTCTCCTAGCAGTGTCCCTCTCTCTGAAACCTCTTCTCGAGACCTTTCCAAGCAGTATTTCTCATCTAAGACCTCTCCTAGCAGTGTCTCTCTCTCTGAGACCTCTCCTAGCACTGTCTCTCTATCTGAGACCTCTCCTATCAGTGTCTCTCTCTCTCTCTGCGATCTCTCCTTGCAGTGTCTCTCTCCGAGACCTCTCCAAGCAGTGTCCCTCTCTCTGAGACCTCTCCAAGCAGTGTCCCTCTCTCTGAGACCTCTTCTCGTGACCTCTCCTTGCAAACTCTCTCATCTGAGACCCCTCCTAGCAGTGTCTCTCACTCTGAGATCTCTCCATGCATTGTCCCTCTCTCCGAGACCTTTCCAAGCAGTGTCCCTCTCTCTGAGACCTCTCTTAGCAGTGTCCCTCTCTCTGAGACCTCTTGTCGTGACCTCTCCTAGCAAACTCTCTCATCTGAGACCTCTCCTAGCAGTGTTTCTCTCTCTGAGATCTCTCCTACCAGTGTCTCTCTCTCTGACCTCCCCTAGCAGAGTTTCTCTCATCTGAGACTTCCCCTAGCAGTGTCTCTCTCTCTCTGAGATCTCTCCTGGCAGTGTCTCTCTCTCTGAGACCTCTCCTAGCAGTGTCTCTCCCTCTGAGACATATCCTAACAGTGTCTCTCTCTGAGATCTCTCCAAGCATTGTCCCTCTCTCCGAGACCTCTCCAAGCAGTGTCCCTCTCTCTGAGACCTCTTCTTGTGACCTCTCCTTGCAAACTCTCTCATCTGAGACCCCTCCTAGCAGTGTCTCTCTCTCTCTGGGATCTCACCAAGCAGTGTCTCTCTCATCTGAGACCTCTCCTAGCAGTGTCTCTCTCTCTGAGACCTCTCCTAGCAGTCTCTCTCTCTCTGAGACCTCTCCTAACTGGGTCTCTCTCTCTCTGAGATCTCCCCTAGAAGTGTCTCTCTCTCTTCTCTGAGACCTCTCCTATTTGTGTCTCTCTCTCTCTGAGATCTCTCCTAGCAGTTTTTATCTCTCTGAGATCTCTCCTAGCAGTGTCTCTCTCATCTGAGACTTCTCCGAACATTGTCTCTCTCTCTGAGATCTCTACTAGCAGTGTCTCTCTCTCTCTGAGACCTCTCCTAACTGGGTCTCTCTCTCTCTGAGATCTCCCCTAGAAGTGTCTCTCTCTCTTCTCTGGGACCTCTCCTATTTGTGTCTCTCTCTCTCTGAGATCTCTCCTAGCAGTTTTTATCTCTCTGAGATCTCTCCTAGCAGTGTCTCTCTCTCTCTCCTCTCTGAGACCTCTCCAAGCAGTGTCTCTCTCTCCTAGATCTCTCCTAGCAGTGTCTCTCTCCCTGAGACCTCTCCTAGCAGTGTCTATCCTTGAGACCTCCCCGAGCAGTGTCTCTATCTCTCTCTCCGAGACCTGTCCTTGCAGTGTCTCTCTCCCTGAGATCTCCCCTAGAAGTGTCTCTCTCTCTTCTCTGAGACCTCTCCTAGCAGTGTCTCTATCTCTTAGACCTCTCATAGCAGTGTATCTCTCTCTGAGATCTCTCCTATTTGTGTCTCTCTCTCTCTGAGATCTCTCCTAGCTGTGTTTCTCTCTCTGAGATCTCTCCTAGCAGTGTCTCTCTCATCTGAGACCTCTCCTAGCAGTGTTTCTCTCTCAGAGATCTCTCCTACCAGTGTCTCTCTCTCTCTCTCTGAGATCTCTCCTCGCAGTTTCTCTCTCTGAGATCTCTCCTAGCAGTGTCTCTCTCTCTGACCTCCCCTTGCAGAGTCTCTCTCATCTGAGACTTCGCCTAGCAGTGCCTCTCTCTCTGAGACCTCTCCTAGCAGTGTCTCTCTCACTGAGATCTCTCCTAGCAGTGTCTCTCTTCCTGAGACCTCTCCTAGCAGTGTCTATCCTTGAGACCTCCCTGAGCAGTGTCTCTATCTCTCTCTCCGAGACCTGTCCTTGCAGTGTCTCTCTCCCTGAGATCTCCCCTAGAAGTGTCTCTCTCTTCTCTGAGACCTCTCCTAGCAGTGTCTCTATATCTGAGACCTCTCCTTTTTGTGTCTCTCTCTCTCTCTGAGATCTCTCCTAGCAGTGTTTCTCTCTCTGAGATCTCTCCTAGCAGTGTCTCTCTCATCTGAGACCTCTACTAGCAGTGTTTCTCTCTCTGAGATCTCTACTACCAGTGTCTCTCTCGCTCTCTGAGACCTGTTCTAGCAGTGTCTCTCTCTCTGACCTCCCCTCGCAGAGTTTCTCTCATCTGAGACTTCCCCAAGCAGTGTCTCTCTCTTTGAGATCTCTCCTCGCAGTGTCTCTCTCTCTGAGACCTCTCCTTGCAGTGTCCCTCTCTCTGAGACCTCTCCGAGCAGTGGCCCTCTCTCTGAGACCTCTTCTCGAGATCTCTCCTAGCAGTGTCTCTCTCTCTGAGATCTCTCCTCGCAGTGTCTCTCTCTCTGACCTCCCCTCGCAGAGTTTCTCTCATCTGAGACTTCCCCAAGCAGTGTCTCTCTCTTTGAGATCTCTCCTCGCAGTGTCTCTCTCTCTGAGATCTCTCCTAGCAGTGTCTCTCTAATCTGAGACTTCTCCTAGCATTATCTCTCTCTCTGAGATCTCTACTAGCAGTGTCTCTCTCTCAGAGATCTCTCCGAGCAGTGTCTCTCTCATCTGAGACTTCCCCTAGCAGTGTCTCTCTCTCTCTGAGATCTCACCTAGCAGTTTCTCTCTCTCTGAGACGTCTCCTAGCAGTGTCTCTCTCTCTCTGAGATCTCTCCGAGCAGTGTCTCTCTCCCTGAGACCTCTCCTAGCAGTGTCTATCCTTGAGACCTCCCCGAGCAGTGTCTCTATCTCTCTCTACGAGACCTGTCCTAGCAATGTCTCTCTCCCTGAGATCTCCCCTAGAAGTATCTCTCTCTTCTCTGAGACCTCTCCTAGCAGTGTCTCTATCTCTTTGACCTCTCCTAGCAGTGTCTCTCTCTCTCTCTGAGATCTCTCCGAGCAGTGTCTCTCTCTCTGAGATCTCTCCTAGCAGAGTCTCTCTAATCTGAGACTTCTCCTAGCATTATCTCTCTCTCTGAGATCTCTACTAGCAGTGTCTCTCTCGCAGAGATCTCTCCGAGCAGTGTCTCTCTCATCTGAGACTTCCCCTAGCAGTGTCTCTCTCTCTCTCTGAGATCTCACCTAGCAGTTTCTCTCTCTCTGAGACGTCTCCTAGCAGTGTCTCTCTCTCTCTGAGATCTCTCCGAGCAGTGTCTCTCTCCCTGAGACCTCTCCTAGCAGTGTCTCTTTCATCTGAGACCTCTCCTAGCAGTGTCTCTCTCTCTCTGAGACCTCTCCTAGCAGTCTCTCTCTCTGAGATCTCTCCTTGCAGTGTCCCTCTCTCTGAGACCTCTCCGAGCAGTGTCTCTTTCATCTGAGACCTCTCCTAGCAGTGTCTCTCTCTCTCTCTGAGACCTCTCCTAGCAGTCTCTCTCTCTGAGATCTCTCCTTGCAGTGTCCCTCTCCCTGAGACCTCTCCTAGCAGTGTCTCTTTCATCTGAGACCTCTCCTAGCAGTGTCTCTCTCTCTCTGAGACCTCTCCTAGCAGTCTCTCTCTCTGAGATCTCTCCTTGCAGTGGCCCTCTCTCTGAGACCTCTTCTCGAGACCTCTCCTAGCAAACTCTCTCATCTGAGACCTCTCCTAGCAGTGTCTCTCTCTCTGATACCTCTCCTAGCAGTCCTTCTCTCTGAGACCTCTTCTCGTGACCTCTCCTAGCAAACTCTCTCATCTGAGACCTCTCCTAGCAGTGTCTCTCTCTCTGAGATCTCTCATAGCAGTGTCTCTTTTTCTGAGACCTCTCCTAGAATGTCTCTCTCTCTCTCTGAGACCTCTCCTAGAAGTGTTTCTTTCTCTGAGACCCCTCCTAGCAGTGTCTCTCTCTCTGAAACCTCTCCTAGCAGTGTCTCTCTCTCTCTGAGACCTCTCCTAGCAGCGTCTCTCTCTCTCTCTCTGAGACCTCTCCTAGCAGTGTCTCTCTCTCTGAGGCCTCTCCTAGCAGTGTCTCTCTCTGAGACCTCTACTAGCAGTGTCTCTCTCTCTGAGACCTCTCCTAGCAGTGTCTCTCTCTCTCTGATATCTCTCATAGCAGTGTCTCTTTCTCTGAGACCTCTTCTAGCAGTGTCTCTCTCTCTCTCTGAGTCCTCTCCTAGCATTGTCTCTCTCTCTCTCTGAGATCTCTCATAGCAGTGTCTCTTTCTCTCAGACCTCTCCTAGCAGTGTCTCTCTCCTTTGAGGGCACGTTGCCTCAATCCACTGACACTGATGGTCCTTCTAATGTCCTCTACCACTGTACTGTATCGGTAGTACTGTATGTTTAAGTATAGCATTACATGTACTGTATGTACTCCATTTCAGTGGTTCGGCATAGTTTAGGACGGGTACGTTTATATCATCAACTCACTATTAAAAATGTTTAGTCTGGATTCCTACAGTAAGACAACCATGTGGGTGTGCTGTCTGTCAGACACTCGCTGGACCAGACTGACTTTATGAAAGGGATGTGGCTGAATACTCTAGAAGGCAGACAGACAAAGTGACACAGACAGTGGGTGTATGGCAGCAACAAAGGATCTCCACTTTGGCCAACTTTGAGCCTCTATTGACACAGACAGCTGGCTGTAATATAAAAGTATAAACTCTGCACTCTCTCTCTTTCCTTATATCTTTGTCCTCTGTCTAACCCCTACCTCCCTCTCGCTCTCATGTCAGGATGTGCTGGGTGAACCATGTGACCGGCGTGTGGGTCTACCCCCTGTTGGAGCAGATCAGTCCCCTGGCGAAGGTGGCCTTCTTCTTCTGCCTCACTGTCCTGATTAACATCTACTACGTCCTGGGAGAGATCCTCAACAGCTACATCTGGGACGGCTCCAAATGTAAGCCCTCAGGACGCCTGCCTGCCTGCCTGCCTGCCTGCCTGCCTGCCTGCCTGCCTGCCTGCCTGCCTGCCTGCCTGCCTGCCTGCCTGCCTGCCTGCCTGCCTGCCTGCCTGCCTGCCTGCCTGCCTGCCTGCCTGCCTGCCTGCCTGCCTGCCTGCCTGCCTGCCTGCCTGCCTGCCTGCCTGCCTGCCTGCCTGCCTGCCTGCCTGCCTGCCTGCCTGCCTGCCTGCCTGCCTGCCTGCCTGCCTGCCTGCCTGCCTGCCTGCCTGCCTGCCTGCCTGCCTGCCTGCCTGCCTGCCTGCCTGCCTGCCTGCCTGCCTGCCTGCCTGCCTGCCTGCCTGCCTGCCTGCCTGCCTGCCTGCCTGCCTGCCTGCCTGCCTGCCTGCCTGCCTGCCTGCCTGCCTGCCTGCCTGCCTGCCTGCCTGCCTGCCTGCCTGCCTGCCTGCCTGCCTGCCTGCCTGCCTGCCTGCCTGCCTGCCTGCCTGCCTGCCTGCCTGCCTGCCTGCCTGCCTGCCTGCCTGCCTGCCTGCCTGCCTGCCTGCCTGCCTGCCTGCCTGCCTGCCTGCCTGCCTGCCTGCCTGCCTGCCTGCCTGCCTGCCTGCCTGCCTGCCTGCCTGCCTGCCTGCCTGCCTGCCTGCCTGCCTGCCTGCCTGCCTGCCTGCCTGCCTGCCTGCCTGCCTGCCTGCCTGCCTGCCTGCCTGCCTGCCTGCCTGCCTGCCTGCCTGCCTGCCTGCCTGCCTGCCTGCCTGCCTGCCAGCCAGCCAGCCAGCCAGCCAGCCAGCCAGCCAGCCAGCCAGCCAGCCAGCCAGCCAGCCATAGTGCGAAGCAGAATAGCATGTTAGGTGCCTGTCCTGGCGCAAATCCCTGCACAGAATCCCTGTGATTTCAGAGCCTCTATTAGTTCTTGCACTCACACCAGCACTCACCCACACACACAAGTGCAAACGAGTGCAAAATGTGTAACACTAACATATTTACCCACACACACACACACTGCACATACACTCACACACCTGCACAAACTTGAGCTCACACACACATTCCTGTACCCATTTCCATTAAAAGTGCGGGCTGGGAGGTCTGTGGGAGTAGTGCTACCTGCGGTGCTGAGTAACAGATGGGAAATGAGAGGAGAGAAGAAGAGTTGACTGCAGCTAGCAGACACCAAATCCCTCCATCCCTTCTCCTCCCACCTGTTTGACACCGACCCAACAAATCAGCACAACCATTCCATTTCCTATCACAAACTTCTACATCCTTTGATCTGCTCATTATTCCCTCATCTCTCTGTCCATTCTCATTTATCTTGTCCTCTCCGGTCTCCTCTTCTCCTCTCTTTTCTCACTCTCTCTACCATTCCCCTCCCTTCACCCATGTTCTCTCCTCTTTCTCCCTCCTCTCTTTTCTTTCTAATCCCTTCATCCTCTAGTCCATCCTCTCTCTCCCACTTCACTTCTTTCCAATCCACTCTCCCTGGCTCTCTCTTTTGCTCTCTCCTTTCCAATCCCCTCTCTCCTCTCCTTGGTTTAGTCCTGCTGTGATTTAGCTCCATCCTTCAGAGCTCATGTTCCCATCTCACCACTCCAACATAACCTCAATTTGCCCATATGGGACATTTGATGATAGATATATGAGGCCAATTGGTCAGCTATGAATGTTCAATTGGTTTTTCATTTTGGATATAAAGTGGTATTTGCAACTATGGTCTCTGAAAACTCTCTACATTTACAAACTGTTAATATTTCTGTTCTGTCTTATACAACTTCATATTTCCCTCAGCACCAGTGATTTGAGTTGTGTACGATTAAAGTAGAGAAAACCGTGCCTTGATATTTCTCTGTCTTCCAGGTGTTCTAGACACAGACAAGGCTAAATCCGACTGAAGGCCAACACGTGTGGGAACCTTGCCGTCAAGACCCAGTCCTCACTGGGCTGCCGCAAAGACGGGCCCAATCCCGACCCGGACTGCAGAATAACAACCACTGTGTAAATAAATGATGGAAAAATACGTGGGAATATTATGTTGGCTTTTAAAGCTGCGTTCGGAGTCCTCCTCTTAAAATTGTTGAGACTGTAGCTAAGAACTGAGATGCCTTTTTTCTGTCGATGACAAGGTGGGATATGAATTCTCCACCTTTCTATTCACTGGAGGTATGACGATGACATTACATTTACCCACTTATTAATATTTAATCATCCTGTTCATCCACCTCAAAGGCTCAAGTTATTATCTGAACACAGAGTGTACTGTATTAGTGGAATGAACTAACTGCTACGGTATGATATTTATCTTAAGATGCTTAGGCACGCCAGCAGAGTTAGCAAAAGCCATGTATTCAAATTCTCTTCTGTTTTTTCTTTTGACTGGAGTGCTTTCCAGCGAGGGCATCTCCTACAGTGGCATGAATGATGGCCTTTTCTTGGATGTGTATTGTCTAACAGCTGTACCACAGAATGTTATTTTCTGGGACAGCCAGACTGGCAGCTCCGATGCTCCAAAATAACCTTTCTTGTTTTAATGCTTTCGTAAAAAAAAAAGAAAAAGGATGACCGCATTTAAAGTGTATGGTCTTTCAATAAAAAGTTGTTATTTAGAGCGAGTCAGAGGTGTCGTGGACGTGTGTGTGTGTGTGTGTGTGTGTCAGCCAGTCTCACTACAGCTCTTCTCTGCACAGACTCACACAACACTAAGTTCCATGGGAATGACAGCCCAGCCATTCAATTAAAAATAACCACACATATGATTTCATTTTTGCTCTATATTTTCACTGGCAATTTCTGCCTTGCTTTTTCAGACACACTCGGTCCAAACATAACAATTCCTTTGTGCAGCGCTGGACAAGCACTTAACGAGAAACACACACATTCCAGTCCATAAAGACACACTAAATAACCAAGAAGCTCAATGCAGAAGAAATGTACCCATAATATGTATTTTTATTCACAACTATTCCAAGGCTCTAGTGACTCTGGGAGACAGACCTCAAAAGCTCTCTCGAAATAATATGTTAGCCTATAATGTAAGTATACCACAGTATATAATAGAAACATTTGGTACATTCTTTGAGTGGCTGTACGTTTATTTCGAGAGTGATATGATCTCCGCTGCTGTTTATCATTTTTAAACAGACTGCCAATTTATTACAACCCTATTAACACCAATGTTTAAACAGAGCCAAAACAGGCAAATACCACAGCATACTAAATCTCCTCTCTAGCTATCCTCACTTTTATATTCAACAAAACCTCTTAAAGTGTCCCACCAGAACCAACTCCTGTAATAACAGCTGTCAGCTCAATTAGATGGAAAAATGAAACCCTTCTCATCCATCCCTCTCTAGTGAAACAGAAATAGGTGGTCTTGACAACTGTGGTTTTTCATCCTGATAGAGAATGACATCTTTGCCCGGTTAAGTTGTTTTGTATACACTTTTGTAATGGCGGAATGTGTGCACAGTCACAGGCTCTGTCAGCTTGATAACAAGAGAACGACACTTCAGTCTTCTCATTAACACTGCCGGTCCCCCATGTGGAGGTGACAAATTGAATGCATTTTGAAGGATTTTGCTGGCATACATTAGCATAGTAATTAGGGCAAAAACAGTGTTTGGTAAGCAGGAAAAGCTTGAGCAACATGCAAGGCTTAGTCAAAGCCAATCAAAAGTGTCATGACTACAAACTCACAGGCAGAAATGGCAGAGCCAGATAACATTACCGCTCAACGTGTATCGACATCAGTGGAGGTAAAAGCTGTTTAAATGCAACTTTGTCTCCAGGCCCCACTAGGTGGAAAACAACGCAGCTAAATCTGCAGCCACAAGATGGCGGCCCAGATATAGCCCTGCATCGTGGCTCCAAGTACTCACTGTGATGGTTCTCAACCCCTGCAGCCTCCAAGCACAGAAAATACAGAGTACAGATCCGTTGGCAAGGTGTGTGTGTGCGAGTCTGCCGGATGTGTGTGGGCGGGCGGGCAGCTGAGCAAGTGTACTGTGCCAGTCTGAGACAGGGATCCTGAGTGGTACTTTGGCTGGAGCAGCAGAGCTCTGCAGGAGTGACTTTCTGGGGGGGTTGTATAGTTAGAATGTAGCCAAGGGCAAGAGATTGCATCTAACTCACCACAGCCGCAATCAAAGATTTGAAACCTTTAAAGGAATGAGTCATAATACACAAATCCAGGGGGACGTGACGGTATTAAGTGATTAAGAATAATTACACTGCAGCCGGTAGGTGATAATCACTGTTCTCTTATTGTAGAAAACTCTCAAACACCAGTCAGTTACTGAAAATCTGAAATAAATTGTCAAATGTCCTGTAGATATAGCAATGGTGATCACTAGCTAGAGGTTCGCAATTCTTCAAACTTACATTGTCACCTTCAGAAAGTGTTTATCCACAACATTTACATTGGTGAATAAAACTACATACGGTAGTTGAACTAAATAAAGAGAACATTTTGTGCATTTCAAAAAAAGTTTTATTAGATATACAAGAGAGAGTTTGAAACCATAGTGAAAGCTACAGCAGGTCAGTGTGGAGAAGTCACTTGGAGCTGGTACAACCGGAGCTGTCTGATGCTGACTGGGCTGTTACTTCCTCTGTTCCTGATCCTGTCCAGGGAAGAGAAGGGTTTAAGGCTGAGGGATGCTGCCTGCCTGCTGCAAGTGAAGGGGAGGCGCTTCAGACTGACTATTACCCCTCACAGCTGTGCTCTATGCTACAAACACATTCCGTTTGTCACACACCAAACTGCAGTGCTGGTGTGAGTGTTGGTGGCTACTGAGACGGAGATCAAAATACCTGCGGGAGTCGATGGAGCGGACATTTGTCTCCTTTCTGATCTGAAATAAGTTGGTCCCACATTGAAATATGGTCCCTCTGCAGTGAAGTCTGGCCTAGTCATTCAGTAGGAGAGACAGGACTGTCTGCATGGGCGCTCCCAATCTATTATACTATTCAGTGTTCCTTCTCCCGCTGAGACTAATGCTGTGAATACGTATTTGTTCTTCAGCAGAAAATAAATAAATCACAAAGCAGCTATGCCACTTAGTAATAACAACATTTTCAAAGTAGAGAACCGCCATCCTACTGTACATGACGACGCCAGTACTTAACAATCCAAGACATGCATAACAAACCCAGAAACTATCACAGACATGATACATTGGAGTGGGAAATGGCCTCGGGGGGCAACACTGATTTCAGATCCATGACGGAGGTTGATGACTGACGCCAGAGAGAGAGAGCTCCTTTAGAGGTTGCTGAGAGGCCCCCGGTACCTGCCTTAAGCTCAGCTCATCCTAGACCCAGGGTGCTCAGAGTGAGATCACATTCTGGGTTAGATGAGAACATGGAGAAGGAGAGAACCCAGACAATAATGCAGTCCGGACAGTTTCTGTCTACTTGGTACTATACACTAATAACCATAATAAAGTCAGCAGCAGCTCCTCACATAGCCAACCACACAGGAAAGATACAGAGCCTGCAAAGCGTCACAATCAAGCCACTTTCCAGACGTTTGTGTCCAGCCAAACTATACTGTAAGGGTCTAATACACTGTCAATAATATGAAAATGAAAATGAGTGCTAACACAAACGCCTGAGCAAATAAGTGAGAACACAAAAAAAATCTATTTGATTCCTTTGTCAGAAAGACAAATCCAAGTCTGTTTAGGGAAAGAGCTTTGTTAGCTACTCCATTTACATCATCCTTCTCTGCTCCACACCTCATTTCTTAAAGTCTAGAGCCCCCTGCTGGACACCAACAAAATATCACTCCTTCCTCGTCTTTGGCTTGGGAGCTGAAATGGAAAACACTGTCTTTTAAAGTTGTGCAACTATAATGTACATGATAATACTTAGATACGTATAATGCTGGTTACAGAATGAGATAAATCCTAAATGAGCAGTTCTTACCATTAGGGTTCTCCTGTTTATAAAAAGCCTTCAGCATCTCCACTGCTTCCTCTGCTCTGAAGCCAGAGATACACTGAAAATGAAGGAGCAATTGTTTAATCATTGCCCTCCTGAAGTCAATTAATGATCCTACTCAACTCTAGACTAGGCTCTGATGCATTTCAGCACAAGATAATCAGTCTCTTTCCAACAAAAGCACAAAGAGAAACTGGGTTCAAAAAGAATGCTGTGAACACTGGACGACATATTGTACCTTAAATGATGAGCCAGTGTGAGGTAGATCAGCCGAGGGGATGTCTAGAACAGATCCACAGCCACCAAACCTGTCATTATTACATCCATAGACCACTAGAGGAATGTCTGCTGCACTGTTAAGGTAAAATTGATCATGAGGGGCATCCCGAGTGACACAGCGGTCTAAGGCACTACAGACTTGGTGGTGCCTTAGACGGTGTTTTCTCCGACACATCGGTGCGGCTGGCTTCCGAGTTAAGCGGGTGGGTGTTAAGAAGCACGCTTTGGAGGACGCATGACTCGGCCTTCTCCGCAGAGCCCGTTGAGGAGTTGCAGCGATGAGACAAGATCGAAAAAGGGGGTAAAAAAAAAATATATATACATAAATACAATTTAAAAAGGAAAAAGAGGTTTAAAACACCCGGGTGCCGCGGGTGGGCGGAGTTCGCACATTTTAGACCATTCTATTGGGCCTCAAGTGAAATTTCCACCCACCCGGGGCATCAGGCAAAACAAACTCGCTCTCGGACATGTCCTACAGAGTAGGGTGTCCACCCATTCTTCCAAGAGTGGGTGGAAAACGAGCTTTGGTGATGAAATTCCACTTCCTTATGTTATTAAATACATTTTAACAAGACATATGATTGTAAATGTGCTGAACCGTTCAGTGGGGTCTTTCTCTAACAGATTATTAACATGATATCCTAAAACTCAGATTTCATAACCTAATTAACCTAATACATCCAATAATAAGCACTGGGCTCTTTTGACATAGCGGAGCAGGTTTCTCGTAACAATTTGAGGACTTTACATTTGTCGTCTTCAGAGTTGTATCAGCGGGTCGCAAAAGGCTAAATTAGCTTGACAAGAGCTGAATTAAAGGTGAACGACTGAAAATAAAAAGCTTGGTATACGCTCAGTGTTCCGTTGACATTTCACAGATACGCTTGTTTTGTGAGAAATCTTCTGAAAAGAACAGGAATTTCAAATGTGTACTAAAATGTGAAAATTCTACATGCCATGTCTCAAACTCGCTAACCATTTTATGTCTATATTAATCTATGTCCTGCGGATTCGAGAAGACAGATGACGATTTCAACAGGAACGCCACCCTGTCAGGTAGTCAGTAACCTTCATTCTTGCACAGAATCCAGCCTAGCTGTTTTTCCAGATTTTTGACCACTTTTTTCCCTCTGGCCTCCATTGATTTAGTCACCCCCATTTTACAAGGGTCAAAACTACAATAATTTTTGAACAGATTATGATGAGACATGAGGTTTGGACCATTGGTTTTCTTGGAGGATTATTTACACAACATATTATTTTACCCATTGGTCAAAATATCCATTTTTGATTGGCCATCCTATACAGAATCATTTGAGGTAAACCCTCACAACAAACCTACACAAATGCTACAGTAAACTAGGTGAACCCAAGTGGAGACTGGTTGATGAGGTCATAAGGATACTGGTCAGGCGAAGAGCTCCTGCACACATGATGCAAGGCTCCACAGTCACGTAGAGCACAGTCCTCTCACACACTGTCCTGGTGTCCAGGTCTCTATGACGACACCACTCCAGCACCTGGTCCAGAGCCACCATCTCAGCATGGCGAGTGGCCTGGAACACACAGAGACAGCTAACATTAACAGGCATGGTGTTGGAAGGATAGGAGAAAGATAACGATTCCAGTGGTTCTCAAACCTCTCCTCTGGGATCCCCAGCACTTCCAAGTGCTAGCTCTGGAATAGACCAAACACTGAGTCAACTAATCCTCAAGCCCATGACTAGGTGAACCAGGTGAGCCAGTTCAAGCCCATGACTAGGTGAACCAGGTGAGCCAGTTCAAGCCCATGACTAGGTGAACCAGGTGAGCCAGTTCAAGCCCATGACTAGGTGAACCAGGTGAGCCAGTTCAAGGCCATGACTAGGTGAACCAGGTGAGCCAGTTCAAGCCCATGACTAGGTGAACCAGGTGAGCTAGTAAAGGGCTACAACAACATTGTGAAACGTCTATGGATCCAAGAGGAGAGGCTTGAGAACCACTAGATTAGGGCACCGGTATGGCTTTGGTAAATGCCTTTGTTTGGACACGTACAAGGCAATAACCACAGCAAATAACCATTTAGGAGATGTGTTTGCCTGTGATAGCTCAGCTGAAATGATTAAGTTACTCACATTTTTTGTTTCATTCACTTCATTTCTCCCCTTTCCAAGAATCTCATTGTTGTAGACCATGAGACATCCAACAGGCACCTCACCATTCTCCAAAGCTTCTTTTGCCTGTAAAGAGGTGGAGATTATTATTAGTACACCAGCCATTTAAAATAGTGTGTTGTAATTTACTGGTGGGATTGACCTGTCCTGCCTTGCCAAAACGTGCCGTTGGTGGTCGCGGTTCCGTTCCTTTTCTTTTGCGTCTTCATAGTGAAAACGCAAAAGAAAAGTAACTGATTTGTTTTGGCGTCCTCTAAAAGTTATTGAAACGCCTAAATAACTAAACACCGACCACCAACGGCGCATTGTAGCTATAGGTCCTGCACCTACGCCAGGGTTTCCCAAACTCGGCCCCCCAATGGGTGCACGTTTTGGTTTTTGCCCTAGCACTACAAAGCTAATCAAGCTTTAATCAATTGAATTAGCGGTGTAGCGTTAGGGCAATAACCAGAACCTGCACCCCATGGGATCTCGAATAACTACTTTGGGAAACGCTGCCCTATGCCAAACCAACCATGTCAAAGGCATTAGCCATCCACCTCTGTATGTCTTCGGCACATGGCTGGAAGTTCTCTTTAGAAACGACATCATTCCCCACATGCTCTGTCCCCATGTTGAATGTACAGTCTGAGAAACTAGATAAATTAGATTACACCAACTAGCTACTCCAATTACAGAGAGCTCATGCGACAGTTATAAAATTCCCACCGTCTACCTGGAACAAATTTGCGCACATTGAAGGGGAAGATAATATTGGACGGACCACGCAGGCATTTATTTTGCAGATGATCGCAGAAACACTGATCAATCGATGTTGCTTTGCGCAGCTTCCCACCTCCGTGTTTGACATGTAGCTAGCGTTCAAATTCGTGTCATGTGCGACTGTGGAAAATAACACGGTTGGGTGCTTTGTTTCTTCTGCTTTATAAATCGTCTCAAAAATGTTTTCGTCTACGTGGAATTTTCTGAAGCGCCACAAAAGGAAATTTATTTTCGCTGGAGCTTTTGTCGGAGGTAACGTTAGCTAGCTACGCTATCAAGATAACGTTGAGCTAGTTAGCCAAGTGCTAACGTTTTCATAATTTAGAAAAGTTGGCGAGCAAGCCATAATGTTTACCTGTGTGGGTCTGGACTTTATCAGAAATGTTTAATGTAAACTTTGACGATTATGCATATATAAAGCTAAGTTATGTAAATGGATAGAAAATGAATGTCCTGAAAGATAATCGTGGTAGGTAAATCTAGTTAATAGCTAATCTCATTCTAGCTACCTTGACCTTACGTTTGCCGGTTCCAGGTGTGTACTTTCTTGGTAAATATGCTCAAAAGAAAATCCGAGAGATGCAGGAGCGTGAGGCATCAGAGTACATCGCTCAAGCCCGACGTCAGTTCCACTTCGAGAGTAACCAGAGAACGTGCAACATGACAGGTACAGTACTGCTGTCTACCTGATCGGCACATCATCTTCAGCCTAGTAATAGTCCCAGAAGAAATCTCCTGCAACACTCATTATGTCAAGCGATTGAGTTACTTACAGCACTTATTTGTGCAGTTTGACACCCTGTTAATGCTTTTCCCCCTTTTTTTAGTGTTGTCAATGCTCCCTACATTAAGAGAAGCCATTTTACATCATCTGAACTCTGAGAGCCTCACTACACTGCTGAAGAGCAAGTAAGTGTCTTATGACCTCTGTCGGGGGATTGCTAAAGCTATAGTTAAACAAAATTATTAGTTTAAGGTATTAATGACATCTGCTGTTTCTCTTCTAGACCAGCAAATAAACTTGACATATGGGAGGACCTGAAGATTATTAGTAAGTTATTGTTCCTTAACAGCAATTACGTTGTGAATCAATAACTAAAGTCATTTGATCACTCTTTTTCCTATTCCCCCAGGTTTCACCCGAAGTGTTGTGGCTGTGTACAGTACATGTATGTTGGTTGTTTTACTCCGTGTCCAGCTCAATATCATTGGTGGCTACTTATACTTGGACAACTCTGTCAGCAAGAGTGGCATGGTAAGCCTTTAAGCTTCAGTCTCGTATACCCTATGGGGTAGTTTTAATTCCCAGACAAACATTTAGCCTGGAGAATCTCTATTTAAAATGTTTTTTTTGTTCAGGAATTGGCTCTGTGTCCATAAAACCACCTCTGGATGTGGGGTGGTCTATAAATGCCATTTGTGTGTTCTTTGCTTCACCAGATGCCCTTGGCCCCTCCAGATGTGCAACAACAATACCTCTCCAGCATCCAGCACCTCCTTGGGGATGGTAAGAGACAATTACTCTGCTTTCTGAAATAGCTAGGCCTTTAGTATAACAAGTCCTCTGTTGATTAGCCTAAATGAGTTCCACAGGCTATAAAGCATCCTTGCATTTTACGGATTCTCTCTGACTCCCAAGGGTTGAGTGAGATGATAACAGCTGTTAAGAAAGCTGTGCAGAACACATTGGGCGGGTGAGTCAGTGCCAGCCACATGCACGCATTGCACAGCAGCACCTCAAACCACATTAGGAGGATTAAGTCACGTGTGATGCTTTTGCCTGTCTGTCAGTGACTGTGTGTCTGTCTGTCTCCCCGCCCACCCACCCACCCACCCAGGGTGTCCCTGAAGCAGAATCTGTCCCTTCAGGAGCTGGAGCAGCACCTTAACCAGATCAGAGCCCAGGTGGAGGAGGGAGACGGGGGCTCCACACACAGACCTCTCTCCTGGTACATGATGCCTGATGAGGAGAACACTCTGGCTGCACAGGTGACAGCCCCCACCTGCCCTTTTTTATTTTTTTTTTTTTTTTTTTACTGTTCCGACCAGCAGACCAGCAAACTAAACCAGCAAAAACAATGTAGGGCACAAGATGCAACTGAAATTTTGCGGGTGAAGCGAGAGGGGATGGAGGCATCTTGTTATGACATGCATTATCTGAATTAGGCCCACAGAATTATACCTATGGAAAGAGAGTGGCTTCTATGGAGGAACTTTGAATATCTTTGGACTTCTGAGTTGGTTTAACGTTGGACCAGAGCAAATGTTAGCTAGGGAACAAGCTAAAAACAAGTCTTATATCTTGTAGTTAATACTTCCAATGTGAAGCTGTAGTATCCTTAACTTGGAAAAAGTTAATCTATTATTTTAAACATATTTCCCTAATGCCTGAATCGTGCTTTTTATTGGTATGAATCTTGTCCTGGAGGCAGTACTAAGCGAGTTCCACTAGCTTGGCCAGCTGTAAGCTACAGTAACCTATACTTCAGAGGAGAGGGGTAGGTAGCCTACACACACACCCACTGGCAAAGATTTGCAGCTGGCAGGCAGACACTGGCATATACGTTTCTGAGCGACAGAGGGAGGGCTTTGCATAGGCAATTTCTTAGAGTTTCTGTGGGACTGGAAAAAATGCCTGGAATGATATTAACTGGTTCCCATGCTTTTAAAATAACGATTAGGTTCCGGAATAGTATAGATGGCTTCCGGTTCTGTTCCTAAATAAATAAATACAAATCTGGTTTTCGTTTCTGTTCCCTGAACCGGTTCCAACCATTGCTGGATTGTCAACCCTGGTCAGATTAATGGTCATGAACTGATACACAATACACCTTTATGTATTTTTTTGTTTTGTTTATTTGGGTTAAAACTGGGGTTTACATTATTTAATTGTTTGACAGGCCTGTGGTCTGACGGAGAATGATGTCACTACGATAAAGCTGCTCAATGAAACCAGAGACATGCTTGAAAGGTAAAATGGAGGCCTAACACTCATTGACCCTTATTTAGAGAGGTTTATCTTGCGTGTGGGTGTGCTGAACTGTGCCCCCTCTGTTCTCCAGCCCGGACTTCGGCACTGTACTCAACACCTGCCTGAACAGGGGCTTCAACCGTTTCCTTGACAACATGGCAGAGTTTTTCCGGCCCCCACCCGGAGCACAAGGAGACTCCACCCCCATCACTACACCTGATAGGTCTGTTTTTTTGTGGATGAATTTAGTTGGCAGCAATTTATGGGAGGTCACTTGTCATAGTAAATCACTTTCTGAATTCTACAAATGAAAACATTTTTTTGTATAAAATGAATCTACCTGTCAATTAATGCCCCCTCCACAATCTCTTCCAGTCTCTCTCATGTAAGTCTCCCAGTTGCCAAAATCATCCCCATTGTGAATGGACAGATCCACTCCATCTGCAGTGAAATACCAAGTCACTTTGTACAGGTAAGATGCTCATGTGCCTTTGGGAAGGATTTCCATTTTTGAATCCCAGCATGTTTTAAGTCTAGAGTCTAAGGATGACACTTTTCCTCTTTGAAGGATCTCCTGATGATAGACCAAGTGAAGGAGTTTGCTGCCAATGTGTATGAGACATTCAGCACATCACATGAACTGCAGAAATAAGGGAGTTGACATATTCCTGGTAGACCTGGCCTGCTCTTCCTGCTCTGTATCTTTGCATGACGCTGCCTGCTGTGGACATCACGAATGGAGGAAGAAATGCTCTTATTCGCTGTACCATGTCAGAATACTTGAGGACTGTTCCATTGTGGAATGTAATGCCATGAACTGCCGCCTACTCCAGCTGTAGACCTCAAGGTGAGATACCCACTTCATCTTGGGAAGTTGAGTTTTTGGCTCACGGTTTCTAAAGTCAGCCAGCCAGACTCCTCTGAATCAAAGTAACTTTCCTGTGTCATAAAAAATAAATAAAATCCTGAAAGCCTTGTCCCACTTTACATAGACGTTGTTTCGATACATTAACCATAAGTTGAACTACTGTCGCTTTGAGTTTGAACTATTTTCTCCTTTCTATTACTGTTGTTGAAGAGTCAACCCTTACCTTCCATTTTGACCTTTAATCTACCAATATCAACAGTGCTGTGTCATCAAGGCTGCAAGTTCTCATTACACCTCAGTCTAATTCCTGTTTAACAATGTTCAGTATTGTCTAATACATCATTCTGCACTTTTTATGTTGTCTCTTCTTTGGAAATGTTTTCTTTAAGGTTTGTTTTCTTAAATCATGGAAATTGGGAAATTTCAGGAGGTGAGAATGTAGGCCTATGTATTATATATTTTGTAACATAACATTCTAAATGACAACAGAATGTAAGTACTGTAGTGTTGACATTGAAAATTATAAACACATGATTTAATATATTCAGTATTTGATTTGTGTTTCCTATTATACAGAAATGTAGGTTGCCGTTTCATTGACTGCTGCTTCTGTATCATACTGTAGTGTTGATTTAAGATGTTCCTTTGCGCAGCAGCAGAGGGCAGCACAGAACTAAGGACTAACGTTGACTCCCTCAAGCTGCCAATAAAGGCAGGTTGGCATTTATTCGGATGACTCATCTGCAGGGTAGCACTAGATGGCACAGCTAGAAATTAATCAAATCTGATTTTAACCCTAACCTTAAATTAAAACCCGAAATCTTAAAACAAACCAAAAAAATATATATTAACGATATATAGACAATTTTGACTTAGCAGCTGGCCCATCTTGTGGAATTCACTTAGTACTGCCTCCAGGACAAGATTCATATCAATAAATGTCAACCTGCTCTATAAAAACTTGCTATGGAATAAGTACAGCTCTATTAAATGTTATTAGGAAATACATTATATTACCTACCTTGTTAATTTCACAGTATTTTAACAAATGGATCCACCACCATTATTTAAGAAGTTAAACCTAAAGAAAATGACCAAAAACATGTATTTTGTGTAGTTGGCATGTTTTATGAGTCCTAGAACATACTGATGGCAAACAAAACCTCCTAAACCCTTGTTTTCAAAGATTACATCGTTCATATGAGTGTGTGACTAAACATCACATCTAGTTATTGACCTTTGTGATAAACACATTGATTCACATTTCAATTTCATTTTAAGCTCCTTTTCTGGTTGTTATTTTTTCACTTGACTACACATTTTAGTATGTTACGGGGTAGAAAAGATATGATTAAATGTAAAGTGTTTGAATATAAAATGGCCATTTCAGGTGAAACATAAACAAATACATATTTTTGTGACAACCAGCGCTACAACCAGGAATACGACTTTCCCAAAGTGGCTCCTTTGTCTACACCTCCCAGGGAATTTGAACTGAGTGAGGCTTCGGATGCGCGCACACCACCCACTCGCTAATGTCCAGTCCCTAGTTAACAAAGTCGACGAAATCAGGGAAAGAGTTGCTTTCAGAGATATCCGGGATTGTAACATACTCTGTTTCACGGAAACATGGCTAGCTGGGGACATGCTGTCGGAGTCCGTACAGCCAATGAGATTTTCAGTGCGTTGCACCGACAGGAATAAACATCTCTCATGTAAGAAGAAGGGTGGTGGTGTATGTTTCATGATTAACAACTCATGGTGTACTTGTAAAAACATACAAGAACTCAAGTCCTTTTGTTCACCTGACCTAGAATTTGTCACAATCAAATGCTGACCGTATTATCTCGCAAGAGAACTCTCCTCGGTTATCATCACAGCCGTGTATATCCCCCTGCAAACGGATATCAAGACGGCCATAAAGGAATTCACTGGACTTTATGCAAACTGGAAACCATACATCCTGAGGCTGCATTTATCATAGCTGGGGATTTAACAAAGCTAATTTGAGAACAAGGCTACCTAAATTCTATCAGCATATTGATTGCAATACACGAGTGAGTAACACGCTCGACCATTGCTACTCTAACCTCCGCGATGCACACAAGGCCCTCTCCCGCCCTCCTTTTGGTAAATCCGACCATAACTCCATCTTGTTGCTCCCCTCCTATAGGCAGAAACTAAAACAGGAAGCGCCCATGCTCAGGTCTATCCAATGCTGGTCTGACCAATCGGATCCCAAGCGTCAAGATTGCTTCGATCACGTGGACTGGGATATGTTCCGGGTAGCCTCAGACAATAACATTGACGTATATGCTGACTCGGTCAACAAGTTTCGAAGGAAGTGTATAGGAGATATTGTACCCACTGTGACTATTAAAACCTTCCCTAACCTAAAACCGTGGATTGATGTCAGAATTTGCACAAAACTGAAAGCACGTACCACCGCATTTAATCATGGCAAGGCGACTGGAAACATGACCGAATACAAACAGTGTAGTTAATCCCTCCGTAAAGCAATTAAACGAGCAAAGTGTCAGTAAAGAGACAAAGTGGAGTCGCAATTCAATGGCCCAAACACAAGACCTTTGTGGCATGGTCTACAGACAATTACGGATTACTAAAAGAAAACCAGCCCTGTCGCGGACATCGACGTCTTGCTTCCAGACAAATTAAACAACTTATTTGCTCTCTTTGAGGATAATACAGTGCCACTAACGCGGCTCGCTCCCAAAGACTGTAGGCTCTCCTTCTCCGTGGCACCCGTGAGTAAAACATTTAAACGTGTTAACCATCGCAAGGCTGCCGGCCCAGACGGCACCCCTAGCCGCGTCCTCAGAGCATGAGCAGACCAGCTGTCTGGTGTGTTTACGGACATATTCAATCAATCCCTATCCCGGTCTGCTGTCCCCACATTCTTCAAGAGGGCGACCATTGTTCCTGTTCCCAAGAAACCTAAGGTAACTGAACTAAAAGACTATCGACCCGCCCCGTAGCACTCACTTCTGTCATCATGAAGTGCTTTGAGACACTCGTCAAGGATCATATGCCCTCCACCCGACCTGTCACCCTAGACCCAATCCAATTTG
The DNA here is from genome assembly GCF_036934945.1 of Oncorhynchus masou masou. Taxonomy (NCBI): domain Eukaryota; kingdom Metazoa; phylum Chordata; class Actinopteri; order Salmoniformes; family Salmonidae; genus Oncorhynchus; species Oncorhynchus masou. The sequence continues at coordinate 19,635,964 of NC_088230.1, read as the reverse complement.
CTTACAGCCCCAATAGGTCCACAGATGATGCAATCGCCATCACACTGCTCTATCCCATCTGGACAAGAGGAATAACTATGTAAGAATGCTGTTCATTGACTACAGCTCAGCATTCAACACCATAGTACCATCCAAACTCATCCTTAAGCTTGAGACCCTGGGTCTCGACCCCGCCCTGTGCAACTGGGTCCTGGACATCCTGACGAGCAACCCCAGGTGTTGAAGGTAGGAAACAACATCTCCCCTCCACTGATCCTCAACACTGGGGCCCCACAAGGGTGCGTTCTCAGCCCCCTCCTTAACTTCCTGTTCACCCACGACTGCGTGGCCATGCACGCCTTCAACTCAATCATCAAGTTTGCAGATGACACTACAGTGGTAGGCTTGATTACCAACAACAACAAGACAGCCTACAGGGAGGAGGTGAGGGCCCCCGGGAGCGTGGTGTCAGGAAAATAACCTCTCATTCAATGTCAGCAAAACAAATGAGATGATCGTGGACTTCAGGAAACAGCAAAGGGTACACCCCCTATTCTCATCGATGGGACAGCAGTGGAGAAGGTGGAACCTTTTAACTTCCTTTGTGTACATATCACTGACAAACTGAAATGGTCCACGCACATAGACACTATGGTGAAGAAGGCACAACAGCGCCTCTTCAACCTCAGCAGGCTGAAAATGTTTCGCTTGTCACCGAAAACCCTCACTAACTTTTACAGGTGCACGATTGAAAACATCCTGTCAGTTTGCATCACCGCCTGGTACGGCAACTGCACTGCCCACAACCGTAAGGCCCTCCAGAGGGTGGTGCGGTCTGCACAACGCATCACCGGGGGCAAACTACCTGCCCTCCAGGGCACCCACAACACCTGACGTCACAGAAAGCCAAAAAAGATCAAGGACAATAACCACCCAAGCCACTGCCTGTTCCCCCGCTTCCATCCAGAAGGTGAGGTCAGTACAGGTGCATCAAAGCTGGGACAGAGAGATTGAAAAACAGCTTCTATCTCAAGGCCATCAGATTATTAAACAGCCAACACTAGCACAGAGAGGCGGCTGCCTACCTACAGACTTGATATCATTGGCCACTTTAATAAATGGAACACTAGTCACTTTAATAATGCCACTTTAATAATGTTTACATATCTCACATTACTCATCTCACATGTAAACTCAGCAAAAAAATAAACGTTTATTTTCAGCAAACTTAACAATGTGTAAATATTTCTATGAACATAAGAAGATTCAATAACTGAGACATTAACTGAACAAGTTCCACAGACATGTGACTAACAGAAATTGAATAATGTGTCCCTGACCAAAGGAGAGGGGGGCAAAATCAAATGTAATGGTCAGTATCTGTTGTGGCCACCAGCAGCATTAAGTACTGCAGTGCATCTCCTCCTCAGGGACTGCACCAGATTTGTCAGTTCTTGCTGTGAGATGTTACCCCACTCTTCCACCAAGACACCTGCACATTCCCGTACATTTCTGGGGGGAATGGCCCTAGCCCTCACCCTCCGATCCAACAGGTCCCAGACGTGCTCAATGGGATTGAGATCTGGGCTCTTCGCTGGCAATGGCAGAACACTGACATTCCTGTCTTGCAGGAAATCACGCACAGAACGAGCAGTATGTTTGGTGACATTGTCATGATGGAGAGTCATGTCAGGATGAGCCTGCAGGAAGGGTACCACATGAGGGAGGAGGATGTCTTCCCTTGTAACGCACATCGTTGAGATTGCCTGCAATGACAACAAGCTCAGTCCGATGATGCTGTGACACACCGCCCCAGACCATGACGGACCCTCCACCTCCAAATCGATCCTGCTCCAGAGTACAGGCCTCTATGTAACGCTCATTCATTCGACAATAAACGTGAATCCAATTTTTACTCCTTTATATAATCTTTATTTATCTAGGCAAGTCAGTTAAGAACACATTCTTATTTTCAATGACGGCCTAGGAACGGTGGGTTAACAGCCTCGTTCAGGGGCAAAAAGACAGATTTTCACCTTGTCAGCTCGGGGGATCCAATCTTGCAACGGTACAGTTAACTCGTCCAACGCAATAACGACCTGCCTCTCTCTCGTTGCATTCCAGACTGGCTGCCTTTTACGCAAATGCAGCAAGCCAAGATAAATTGCTCGCTAGCATTAAACTTGTCTTATAAAAAACAATCAATCACAATCACTAGTTAACTACACATGGTTGATGATATTACTAGATATTATCTAGCGTGTCCTGTGTTGCATATAATCTGACTGAGCGTACAAGCACACAAGTATCTAAGTATCTAAGTAACCTCCAAACGAGCTTCAATGCCATACAACACTCCTTCCGTGGCCTCCAACTGCTCTTAAACGCTAGTAAAACCAAATGCATCCTTTTCAACCGATCGCTGCCTGCACCCGCATGCCCGACGAGCATCACCACCCTGGATGGTCCCGACCTTGAATATGTGGACACCTATAAGTACCTAGGTGTCTGGCTAGACTGTAAACTCTCCTTCCAGACTCATATCAAACATCTCCAATCGAAAATCAAATCAAGAGTCGGCTTTCTATTCCGCAACAAAGCCTCCTTCACTCACGCCGCCAAACTTACCCTAGTAAAACTGACTATCCTACCGATCCTCGACTTCGGCGATGTCATCTACAAAAGTTCCTCCAACACTCTACTCAGCAAACTGGATGCAGTTTATCACAGTGCCATCCGTTTTGTCACTAAAGCACCTTATACCACCCACCACTGCGACTTGTATGCTCTAGTCGGCTGGCCCTCGCTACATATTCGTCGCCAGACCCACTGGCTCCAGGTCATCTACAAGTCCATGCTAGGTAAAGCTCCGCTTTATCTCAGTTCACTGGTCACGATGGCAACACCCATCCGTAGCACGCGCTCCAGCAGGTGTATCTCACTGATCATCCCTAAAGCCAACACCTCATTTGGCCGCCTTTCGTTCCAGTACTCTGCTGCCTGTGACTGGAACGAATTGCAAAAATCCCTGAAGTTGGAGACTTTTATCTCCCTCACCAACTTCAAACATGTGCTATCTGAGCAGCTAACCGATCGCTGCAGCTGTACATAGTCTATTGGTAAGTAACCCACCCATTTTCACCTACCTCATCCCCACACTGTTTTTATTTATTTACTTTTCTGCTCTTTTGCACACCAGTATCTCTACCTGTACATGACCATCTGATCATTTATCACTCCAGTGCTAATCTGCAAGGTTGTAATTATTCGCCTACCTCCTCATGCCTTTTGCACACAATGTATATAGACTCGCCTTTTTTGTACTGTGTTATTGACTTGTTAATTGTTTACTCCATGTGTAACTCTGTGTTGTCTGCTCACACTGCTAAGCTTTATCTTGGCCAGGTCGCAGTTGCAAATGAGAACTTGTTCTCAACTAGCCTACCTGATTAAATAAAGTTGAAATTAAAAAAATAATAATAATCTGACTGAGCGGTGGTAGGCAGAAGCAGGCGTGTAAACATTCATTCAAACAGCACTTTAGTGCGTTTTGCCAGCAGCTCTTCCTTGTGCTTCAAGCATTGGTCTGTTTATGACTTCAAACCTATCAACTCCCGAGATGAGGCTGGTGTGACCGAAGTGAAATGGCTGGCTAGTTAGCGCGCGCTAATAGCGATTCAAACTTCACTCACTCTGAGCCTTGGGGTGGTTGTTTCCCTTGCTCTGCATGGGTAACTCTGCTTCGATGTGGTGGTTGTTGTCGTTGTGTTGCTGGTTCGAGCCCAGGGAGGAGCGATACACTGGCAAAACTAAAGTGCCTATAAGAACATCCAATAGTCAAAGGTTAATGAAATACAAATGGTATAGAGGGAAATAGTACTATAATAACTACAACCTAAAACTTCTTACCTGGAATATTGAAGAGTCTTGTTAAAAGGAACCACCGGCTTTCATATGTTCTCATATTCTGAGCAAGAAACTGAAACGTTAGCTTTCTTGCATAGCACATATTGCACTTTTACGTTCTTCTCCAACACTTTGTTTTCGCATTATTTAAACCAAATTGAACATGTTTCATTATCTACTTGAGGCTAAATTGATTTTATTGATGTATTACATTACGTTAAAATAAGTGTTAATTCAGTATTGTTGTAATTGTCATTATTACAAATAAAATACATTTTTTATCTGCCGATTAATCGCTATTGGCTTTTTTGGTCCTCCAATAATCGGTATCGGTGTTGAAAAATCATAATTGGTCGACCTCTAGTTGTTACACATGGTCTGCCACAGCGAGGACAATCAGCTGTCCGTCCTGTCTCTCTTCGGCGTCTCACAGTACGGACATTGCAATGTATTGCCCTGGCCAAATCTGCAGTCCTCATGCCTCCTTGCAGCAACCCTAAGGCACTTTCACGCAGATGAGCAGAGACCCTGAGTCAATACAAAGGCCTCTTTAGTGTCCTAAGTTTTCATAACTGTGACCTTAATTGCCGACCGTCTGTAAGCTGTTAGTATCTTAACGACCGTTCCACAGGTGCATGTTCATTAATTGTTTATGGTTCACTGAAGAAGCATGGGAAACTGTGTTTAAACCCTTTACAATGAAGATCTGTGAAGTTATTTGGATTTTCACAAATTATCTTTGAAAGACAGGGTCCTGAAAAAGGGACATTCCTTTGTATATACTGTATACTGTATCCTTAACCACTCTGTCACTGCTATTCCATATATTTTATACTTATATATTCTTATCCCATTCCTTTATTAGATTGTGTGTTTTAGGTTTTGTTGTGGAATTTGTTAGATATTAGGTGTTGTTGTGGAATTGTTAGATATTACCTGTTAGATACTGCTGCACTGTTGGATCTCAAAGCTTAAGCATTTCGCTACACTCCCCATAACATCTGCTAACCATGTGTATGTGACCAACACAATTTGATTTGAAAGCATTTTCATCACAAACCCAGTGTGTGTCAAGTGATTTCGAAGACCACTTCAAGACTGTGGTTTTACATTGCACTATTATATCCTCGACACAGCCAGTGGTTTATGAAACTCAGACATGAAATAGAAGGAATTCCTAAAGAACAAAAGAGTGTAAGATTGTGACTGATCTGGTGGTGGTATTATGGCACTCCTCTACTGGCCCTTGTCAAGGTCCCCAGAGTTTCATAACAAAGCCTTCCAGTCAGGGAACTGGCACAAGGCTAAATAAAGGACAGACTGTGTACTCACGTCCATGATGAATATGGGTTAAGTGATACTAAAAGTGATGGAAATCTTTTTTTGTGTGACACGGGGTGAAACCGGTCCAGTCATGCTGACGAAAGCAGTTTTAGGCCTCAAAATAGAGAGACAGTGTAAACATACATAATGGATGCTTTGTTACATAAAGCAATTGTGATGAGTAACTGTGAGGGTGTTTTCCACAAAGCATGTTCACAAACAGCTCACCTCCAATCACATGACTTGTTGAGTGTGCCCTCTGTTGTGTGCATCCAGCAAACAGGAAATTCCCCTATCACATGACTGTCGCCTGGAAGGCTGAGGGCGTGAAGGTAAACAAAATTGTCTGATTCCGTCAGTGCAGCAATATCTAACATGTAAACTAACAATTCCACAACAACTACCTAACAGACACATATCTAAGGAAAGGAATGGAATAAGAATATGCACATGTCAATATATGGTTGAGATTTGAAATAATACATTAAAAAACATAATACTGCAAGGTTCCCTAAGGACTAGAAGTGAGGCAGCCCTCTCTGTCGGCGCCATCTTTTGGCATTTCCTTGCTCTTTCTTCATCTGAGACTGTAGGCTGGTTTGTACACTCCTCTCTGTATTTATTTGGAAAGTGAAGCAAAAATGAGTACATTTGTCTCTATACTCCAGGATTTTTTATTTGAGATCAAATGTTTCATACTGTATGAGGTGACAGTACAGTGTCTGTTTTACCGTTTAGAAATAAAATCACTTTATGTATCTAGTCCCCCATTTGAATGTGAATTTTTCTTCATAAGTATTTGGACAAATTCACTTATAGTGTATTAAAGTAGTCAAACGTTTAGTATTTGGTAGTGGACTAAACTCCATGGTGAAGGAAGTTTATGATGAACTTCAACAACGGCGTGGAGCCGAGACCAGGCTTTGTGGAATCTAGCTCCGACTACATCGATTGGCCCAAGGTCAATACTTATAAAAAAGAATCATATGAAACGCCCACATTGTACCTCTGTAGTTGCGTGCCTTTCTTCGTTTGCTAAAATCCATATATTTTCAATAAACATTAATCAAATAACACCAAATGTTTCTTGGTTTAGATTCAATTGGCACATGCGCATTTGCGTTGAGTTGCTATCTTAGAGCAACAGCAATGAGCAAACAGTCAGCGGTTGTATTTGATTCATGTTTATTGAAAAAGTATGAATTTGATCAAACAAAGAAAGGCACACAGATATAGAGGACAAACATAAGTACAAGGTAGGAGTTTCGTCATTTAAATCATTTTATGTGTAGGAGATAGATAGTGGCACAGCGGTCTAAGGCACTGCATCTCAGTGCAAGAGTTGTCACTACAGTTTCTGGTTCAAATCCAGGCTGTATAACATCCGGCTGTGATTGGGAATCCCATCGGGTGGCACACAATTGGCCCAGCGTTGTCTGGGTTTGACCGGGGTAGGCTGTCATTGTAAATAAGAATTTGTTCTTAACTGACTTGCCTGGTTAAATTAAAAAATGTAATATATAAATAAATAGATTCCACAAAGCCTGGTCTTGGCTCCACGCCGTTGGTGAAGTTCCTCATTAAACTTCCTTCACCGTGGAGTTGAGTCTGCTAAGTATTTGGTCCCGTATTCCTAGAACGCAATGGCGACATCAAGCTTGTGACTCTACAAACTTGTTAGATGAATTTGCAGTTTGTTTTGGTTGTGTTTCGGATTATGTTTTAACCAATAGGAACTGAATGGTGAATATTGTATTGTGTCATTTTGGAGTCAATTTTATTGTAAAGAAGAATAAAAGATGTTTCTGAATGCTACCATGATTATTAATCATGAATGAATTGTGAATAATGATGAGTGATAAAGTTACAGAGGAACAATGATCATATCCATCATTATTATTCAGAATTCCTTCATGATTATGGATAATTATGGTAGCATCCACATTAATGTAGAAGTGTTCAGAAACATCTTCTATTCTTATTGACAATGAAAGTGTCTCCAAAATAACACAATACATTATTCACCATTCAGTTCCTATTGGCAAAGCGTAATCCGAAACTCATCCAAAACAAACTGCAAATGCATCCAACAAGTTTGATGTATTCATTTCGTGCTAGGAATATGGGATCAAATACAAAACTTTTGACTACTGTAATGAAATATGTGAATTTGTCCAAATACTTCTTCAAATAGCGGGACTAGATCCATAAAGTGCTTTCATTTCTAAACAGTAAAACAGATATGTATGAAAATAACCTAAACTTTAAGGTGACATTCTGTACTATCACCTCATATGAAACCAGTATAGATCCTCACTGTCCAAATAATTACCCAGGTGGAGTGTATCGAAACCGTATTAGTTTAGTGAATTTATTGCAATTGTCACATCTGCTCCTGCTACACCCCCTAGTGGACATCCGGTGTCTCCTAGACCTGCAGCCATTCCCCCAGTTCTCTCCCTCTCCCTCTGTGTGTGTGATTGTGTAGTATGAGACAGGTGTGCTGGAGTCAGAGACGTTCCCCACCAGCTGCAACCCATTCCATAATCAAGACATCTACAAATACTCTGTCCTGCCACTTCCACTCTGCCAGGTCCTAATCTCTGTTCAGTCAGTCATGTGTCTAGCTATTTGTTGTTATTTAAGATCCTGTATCCTGCTGTGCCTATTTCCTTGCTGACACTGTTTCTCCTCTCACTGCAGTTTTGCCACTGGTTCCTGTCTTCTGTTCCACATCTCACCACCCTGCTACCCTGTTCTGGAATCAACTCATCAACATTCACTTGGACCTGTTTTCCCTGTCCCAACCCAGCTCACTCCAACCTCAGCCTCCACATCTGGTTTCCTACAACTCATCCAAGCTTCCCTGGATCTGCACTTCATCTCTCCCTGTCTTACAATAAATATATTGGTTCATCCCTGTTTCCTGGTCTGAGTCTGCTCTTGGGTTCCCCTGTGCTGCTCCACTTAACAGCAATAGAATGTTATGACAGAGCATATTCTAGAAAGAGCGAGGTCATTATCTTCCTGTCCTCAGACAACTTTCAAGCCTATTTGGTTCTGCAAACTAATACATTCTGGTATTGGGTAGTAGATATATTGAACTTAAATATGTGTAGTACATTAGTGAAAATGTGAATGTTTTGTGACTCAATTCACACAAATAATAAAACATTGTTTATAACACTTTTGTAACAGTCTGTAGTGTGTTATCATTAGTGGACTACTATTGAATATCTGTTCTACTTAACTTAAATCCCTCAAGCTTAAATGTCTGCTTCTTCAGCAATTAAGGGTGAGTCATCACAACTGGCAGTGAATCACCAGAACCTTCCCTGTCAAAAGTCTTAGCTCACCTCTATTCCCCCTCACAGGTTATCAAACCCGTAACAATAACAACCTTTATTACAGTATCACAAGCCTCTCCTGAGACTGTGGTTTCACTAGCCTATAGGCTATTTATTCTATTTCTTTTTTACCTTTATTTTACTAGGCAAGTCAGTTAAGAACAAATTCTTATTTTCAATGACGGTGGGTTAACTGCCTGTTCAGGGCCAGAACGACAGATTTTGTACCTTGTCAGCTCGGGGATTTGAACTTGCAACCTTTCGGTTACTAGTCCAATGCTCTAACCACTAGGCTACACTGCCGCCCCATATGCATACAGACGTTGTTCCCAACTTCAACTGTAGGCTACCGAAGCTTTATAAATAATTCTGAGAAATATTTCAAATTATATTGGATGCGTACACATCATTTGCAGATGTTATCACAGGTGCAGCGAAATGCTTATGTTTCTAGCTTCAACAGTGCAGTAATACCTAACAATACAAAACAATACACACAAATCCAATAAATAAAAAGAAAGAAATGAAGAAATATCTGAATGAATATCAGAAGAAATATAGTGTGTTATGGACAGTATATGAATAGAAAAGGTGTGTACAGCAGTAGGTATATAGGATACGCCATGACTAGAAGTTGGTATAACAGTATGTAAACATGATTAAAGTGATCAGTGTTCAATGATTCTGTATGTACATAGGGCAGCAGTCTGTAAGGCGCAGGGTAGAGTACCGGGTGGTATCAGGCTAGTAACGGTGACTAAGTTCAGGGCAGGGTACTGGGCAGTGGTGACTATTTAACAGACTGATGGCTTTCAGTCTCTCAGTCCCAGCTTTGATGCACCTGTACTGTGTCCGCCTTTGAGATGGTTTCAGGGTGAACAGGCCGTGGCTCGGATGGCTCAGGTGCTTGATGATCTTGGCCTTCCTGTGACACTGGGTGCTGTAGATCTCCTGGAGGGCAGGCAGTGTGCCCCCGGTGATGCATTGGGCTGATCGCACCAACCTTTGGAGAGCCCTGTGGTTGCGGACGGTGCAACTGCCATACCAGGCGGTGATACAGCCCGACAAGAGGCTCTCAATGGTGCATCTGTTGAAGTTTGTGAGGGTCTTAAGGGCCAAACTGAATTCCTTCAGCCTCCTGTGGTTGAAGAGGTCCTGTTGCGTCTTCTACACCACATTGTGTGGATGGTCCATTTCAGGTTGTCAATGATTTACACGCCGAGCAACTTGAAGCTTTTCACCCTCTCCACTGTGGCTCCGTCAAAGTGGATGGGGGCGTGCTCTCTCTTCTGTCTCCTGAAGTCAATGATCAGGTCCTTCATTTTTTGGACGTTGAGGGAGAAATTATATTCCTGGCACGACTCCGCCAGGGCCCTCACCTCCTCCCTGTAGGCTGTCTCATCGTTGTTGGTAATCAAGCCTACCACTGTAGTGTCATCTGCAAACTTGATGATTGAGTTGGAGACGTGCGTGGCCATGCAGTCATGGGTGAACATGGAGTACAAGAGGGGGCTGAGCCTGCACCCTTGTATTGAGCCCCCCCGTATTGAGGATCAGCATAACGGATGTGTTGTTGCCTACCTTCCCCACCTGGGGTTGGTCCGTTAGGAAGTCCAGAACCCAATTTCACAGGGAGGGGTCCAGACCCAGGGTCCTGAGCTTAGTGGTGAGCTCGGACGGTGATGGTGATGAAGGCTGAGCTGTAGTCGATGACCAGCATACTTACGTAGGTATTCCTCTTCTCCAGATGGGATAGGGCAGTGTGCAGTGCGATGGCGAATGTGTCATCCGTGGATCTGTTGGAACGGTATGCAAATTGTAGTGGATCTAGGGTATCGGGTAAGGTGGAGGTGATATGATCCTTATCTAGCCATGATGACAGAAATGAGTACTATGGGGCGATGTTCATTTTCTTCAGTTACCTTCGCTTTCTTGGGTACAGGAAAAATGGACAGCAGACTGGGATAGGAAGAGATAGGAGGGGAGGAGCAGAATAGAGGCGTGATCTGATTTGACGAAGGGGAGTAGCAATGGTCAAGAGTACTCGATGAGCGTGTAGCGAAGGAGATGTATCGATAAACTTCAGTAGCATTTTCCTCCAATTTGCTTTATTAAATTCCCCAACTACAATACATGCGGCCTCAGGATATGCGGTTTCCAGTTTGCACACAGTCCACTTTAGTTCCTTGAAAGCCGTCGAGGTGTCGGCTTGAGGGGAAATACACATGGCCATGATGATGACCGAAGATATTTCTCTCAAACAAATTTCTCTCTCAAACTAATCTAAAAGCAATTTCAAACTAATCTAAAAGCAATGTAATCAAAAAGGTGACATCATCCATTTAGCCAGCCATGTGCTAGGCTTGTTTACCAGCCGTGTATCTTTGACAGGTGTTCAGAGGGTTGGTTGTATTTGTGCTACTATAGCAGCCTGTTCAGAGCAGAGACAGTCCATTTGCTCAGGCCCTGTGTAAGTGTGTGTGTGTGTGTGTGTGTGTGTGTGTGTGTGTGTGTGTGTGTGTGTGTGTGTGTGTGTGTGTGTGTGTGTGTGTGTGTGTGTGTGTGTGTGTGTGTGTGTGTGTGTGTGTGTGTGTGTGTGTGTGTGCGTGTGTGTGTGCATTATTGATTTCTTAAGCCAGTCCCTGGAGTAATCTCTGTCCTGAGTCCTGATTGGTCCCTGGCCAGTGTTCTCATTAACTATTCACAAAGCACTGTGATGATGCACACTCCAGTCACACCACGGATTTGGGAGATGATGTCACTTCACCTGAGCAATCCCATTGGCTAAAGACCCTCCACTGGCAGGCTCGAGCAGTGAGCACGGAGTATCAATTTTATCCCTGCTTCAAAACAATGAGGTTACAAAAAAATCACATGGCTTTCTTGGTATGACGTCGCCCCTGCAAGTTGTAAAGAGTATGAGTTACTGTAACAATGAATTGGAAATGGTATGCTTGTATAGATACTGTAAACAGAACACTTTATGCTTGCCAGTAAACAAGTGATACACTGTGTTCTTTAGTTTCCAGCACAAATAACACTGGTATAATCAATCGGGTTACTTATACTGACAATAATGTAATTTTTGTGGTTTCATAAAGGATTGACCTGTAGGATAGTAGAGGCCACATAATGATGACAACACAAGCACCTGACTCCACAGCAGTATGCGAGAGCTTGTCTTACGACCACATTGTATATATTTCTTTATGGGAATGAGTGAGACAATCTTGGCCAGCCCAAAGTTGCAGTTTCATGTAGATCTGTGTATATCTGTGATCTTGGATAGTAAAGGGAATAAGACAGGTAGAACCTTCTGAAAGCCACTCACATTTTGCTTCAGGAAGTCATGTATGGTGGCGCTGTGATCCGTTTTCCTTCCTCAAAAACAAAGGAAACATTTGACTTGGGTCAGGTCTTGACAACCTGGATCAATGTGATTGCTGAAACTTGTTCATGGTACGACACAGTTTGATTTCAAGTACTATGATGTCATACATTACATCAGTGATTCCCAACCAGGGGTATTCCGACCCCTGGAGGTACTTGGCCTATCCACAGGGAGTACTTGAGAAGACTCATGAGACCATAAGTCTAATGGTAAAATGCACATGAGGGGTACTTCAGTGGTACATTAACTGAAAAAAGGTTAGTAACCACTACTGTACATCATATCAAACTTTGCTTCAGGATATCTAAGGGAAACAGGACTTGTGATGATATACACATACAGTGTACAATACACACAAATCAAAATCAAATCAAATCAAATTTATTTATATAGCCCTTCGTACATCAGCTGATATCTCAAAGTGCTGTACAGAAACCCAGCCTAAAACCCCAAACAGCAAGCAATGCAGGTGTAGAAGCACGGTGGCTAGGAAAAACTCCCTAGAAAAGCCAAAACCTAGGAAGAAACCTAGAGAGGAACCAGGCTATGTGGGGTGGCCAGTCCTCTTCTGGCTGTGCCGGGTAGAGATTATAACAGAACATGGCCAAGATGTTCAAATGTTCATAAATGACCAGCATGGTCGAATAATAATAAGGCAGAACAGTTGAAACTGGAGCAGCAGCACGGCCAGGTGGACTGGGGACAGCAAGGAGTCATCATGTCAAGTAGTCCTGGGGCATGGTCCTAGGGCCGCGGTTCAGTTGAAACTGGAGCAGCAGCACGGCCAGGTGGACTGGGGACAGCAAGGAGTCATCATGTCAGGTAGTCCTGGGGCATGGTCCTAGGGCTCAGGTCCTCCGAGAGAGAGAAGGAGAGAATTAGAGAACGCACACTTAGATTCACACAGGACACCGAATTGGACAGGAGAAGTACTCCAGATATAACAAACTGACCCCAGCCCCCCGACACATAAACTACTGCAGCATAAATACTGAAGGCTGAGACAGGAGGGGTCAGGAGACACTGTGGCCCCACCCGAGGACACCCCCGGACAGGGCCAAACAGGAAGGATATAACCCCACCCACTATGCCAAAGCACAGCCCCCACACACACACACACACACACTTTGAAATGTGGTATCCCAATATTCTAAGGTCATCAGGATATTCAATATAGCTCTAAGGTCATGGATCATGTCATCAGATGTGACATCTGGAATCCTAATTTCACTTCTCAAAGCAATAACTTCAACAACTTGTTTTAGCTGCCATGTTCTCACCTCTGACTGTGCAACTTAACCACTGCTTTCAGGTCAACACCATACAGTACTGGGACTGGTGTGATGTAGGTGTCGCCATGTTCATGTAACCAGTTTACACATGAGACTTAACCACTGCTTTCAGGTCAACACCATACAGTACTGGGACTGGTGTGATGTAGGTGTCGCCATGTAACCAGTTTGTTTATACATGAGACTTAACCACTGCTTTCAGGTCAACACCATACAGTACTGGGACTGGTGTGATGTAGGTGTCGCCATGTTCATGTAACCAGTTAACACATGAGACTGAAATAACACAATGCAGGGAGCCTAGCTACAAAAGGAAATTAGGTCAGGGCCTGTGACGGGCTTGGGAATCCTGGCCGCGGCTTCCCCTCTGCTGCCTGCCCTGCCTGTCTGCATGCCTGGGATAAACGTCTACTGGGTGGGAGGGCATTGCTATGGCTGCAGCCGGGTAAACACAAACACGGCTGGGATCTGGGCTGCGTTCAAGAGTGAGCGCTGTGGAGGAGGTAGTACTGATTTAACTGGGGATTGCTTTATAAATAACTATTACTTCTGCTGTCCATGCACAATGCCAATGTACAGTGTTAAGGAAGCTACAAACGTCTTTTTAAAGTCTGCCGTGTCAGCCGACGTCCCTACGTAGTGAGCTCAAATGCAACATCACAGAGTTTCACTAAGCATATTTACATATAGACACATTTTTGTCCTCACCTTATCCTTCCATTGCTGACAGGGTCCTTATAGCCGCAATAGTGGTTGAGATAAATGACAGCACGTTAGTTCCTGATTTGAGTGACCTTTGTAACACAGAGCGAAGTTACTGCTACCCATTGATTAATAACTCCATCCCAAACCACTAATTACTGTCATTTACAGTGTTAAATAACAATAGTATGTGAAGAAATGTTTCATTTTGTCATTATAATAAGGTTGGTAACAACGTGAAAATCGTTGTGGAAATCTGTTGCAGCTCAAGTCGACTACATAACTCACTAGCTACACACAATAATACCAAAGTCAATACCGAAGTCGATATCAGCATGTGAAGTAGCTAGTTAGCTGTAAAATTGCCTAAACAAACTGCACTATCCATTTAGGAGTCTACAATCTCACCATGTTCAACCTGCCAATCGCAGAGTTGAGTCTGACATTGGCAACGGCCGTGTAACGGCACCATACAATGCACCCTGAACTGAAGAGGTAGTCAAATAGGAGAAATGTGGTGGGCCCTCTGTTAAATTACACATTTCTCCAGGTAGGAATATCGGAGAAAAATAATCTATGGCTCATTTGAGAGAATATAACCTCCCACATTATGACATTGGCCAGTATTGAAATCTGACATGTATGATAGACGTTTTCACCATCTAAAAGTCGTATTCCTATTAACTTCCAGTGTAGTGAGAGAGACTTTATCACAGTGCTACGTCATACTGATCGAATTTCTACCTGCTTTAACAGCAATAGCTCAGATACACATGAAAACATGAAATTACCCACAGAGAATTAGAACATTGCTCAGAGATGCACAAAAACAATATAACATTCACAATGGGTTAATCTTTCCTTTCAAGACAACCCAAAATGAGTGCCCTCATAGTACTGAGACCTTGAACAACTAATCTGGGGAAGTCTCTGGCACTCACTGTTCAATATGCTCACCAAGATACATCATGGGTTATGGCCTAAACAACACTACAGTAAACTGCAATAGATTACTACCAACTAATCAGCTGTGATGAGCCAATAAGCAGCTTTCAACACACTTCTATAAAGGACAAAAACCTAAATGAAGACACTTCTGAATCCCCTCATTATAAACAGTGTGGCATTCGTTCTACAACAAGTGACTGGTATACTATTGTTGATTAATACATTATAGATTAATACCATTCATAATAACGAATGTTATAGGGCCTATTCAGTGGTTGTTTTAATAGTATTTTGTAATACATTCGTTATTATTGTAATTTATATTAATGAGTAATATTATTAATGACTATTAGTATTATAATATTACTCATTAATTGATCTTGATGTTGTTGATTGTTAGTCTCTCTCTTCTGCAAACTCTAGCAAAACATGTTCCAAAAAATAATGGCTAAACGCATCAGCGCATTCTGGCTAGTGGCTGCGGTTGATGGTGGAGGGATATACATTAGACATCCCCGCAAAACGAAACCCTACGATTTGTGGTAAATGTATCTATTTCGGCATTAATGCTGACCACCAAAACCTTAATAGTAGCCAACATAATTTTGGGGATGGAGCGTTTCTCGGTGCAGGTGGATTGCATACGGTTAGCAGTTTCACGCTATGACTAATGTTTTGCGACTTACTGGAATGTAATGGTGAGTCACTTAGTTCGAAAGTGCAAATGATATAGCCTGCCTCTGTCGCGTGATCTGTGTTGAGAGCTTGTTCCCTATCTTGATTCGTTTTTTCACATTCCAGCTCGTTGTCTGATAATGGTAAAGGGAGGATGACTCGACCACTTCCCGGAAAGGATTACGTAGTCTTCTCCCTGTGAGAATCAACACGTAGAGAGGTTTCTCAAGTAGGGAGAAACCATTTGCTGTTATGTAGGGTTTATCACTATGGAATATCAACATTGATGTCTATTGTTGCTGTTAAGTGATGAACTACTAATTATATTGATCTCAGTATAAATAAATAGTGAAAGTATTTGCTTCTATAATGAAACAAAATAAAGGACAGAACATGTAGACTATACTGTAGGTTAGCCCAAATAACCTACATATTGCCCCTTTTGCCAATTGAATAAACAAACAACAGATTGATCAACATACAAATTGATCAACATCATGACAGGCTATAATATGGAAGGGATATTTTATCTTGAAAAACAACTTTCATCAACTGACATGCATGTGAGAAAAAAATGGCCTAAACTTTAAAAAACTGTCATGTAAATCGTGGTTGGACACAGTAGCATATATATGGTAGGTATAGCCCAATGTATATGGATAACAAACATCAACATTTAGTTGAAGTAAACCAGGACACAAGTGTTTGGTAAATCAAAGTGCTATGTCCTGATGGATGAACATTCATAGTTGCACAACCTGAGTTAATGTTTACCCTCCTCCCATCACCTGATAAAGAGATGTAGGGAATCAGAAACAACCCAGAGAGACGCCTGTGTGTTTCACGTGTAATGAAACTTTGTGACCCACCAGTCCTGTTTGTTTTTTCACACAGTCATCAATGTAAGGGTCAGTTACAATTTAGAACAAGAAGAAGCTAAAGTGAAAGTGTGACAAAATGACAAATCATCGTGCCTCTTCCAGAAACCTCTAAATGGATTATTATGAGGACATCGTTTAAGCAAGTAAATGCCTATTCATATACCTTGAGGAACAAAACCTTAATTCAACACTTTCTATTGTCATATACAATTGAGAGACAGTCATTCAATTAAATAGCAAGTCAGTATGTGACGGTGTCACAGTCCCTCAATCTTTTTGAAGGTCCGACGTGAACCTGGACATTTGAAATATTTGTCTGCCGATGTATGGGAGGTGTAAATTATATAATGTGATTCTATCTTGGGAGTCCAGGCTGTCTATGCATTGGGTGGGGTTGTATGTTTAGAAAACTGCTTAGGGTCTTTGGTTTAGCGTAACTGTTTATAAGCCTTGCACTTTCTGAGAGGTTATGAAACATATATCAAATGAGAACAAATAACCATGACATCGAATGACACAAAGGTCCAAATGATCTCATCGCCAGATAAAACAAGTCAAATCAAGTTTCGTATGAAGAAGTACCCATTTAAAGTGTGGCCTCAGCATACCTTTTGGAGTTGGTTAAACATACCGTACATGCTGCTTTTCTTTTCTCTTTCTACCCAACTGTGAGTCATTTAATAGAATGAGGGACTGTGTTCTTTAATACTTTTATATCCTGTGTGCCAGCCTTTTTATGTCTCTCAAATCTCTCATGGACAAACTACATAAACACCTTTAGTGCTTTGAAAAAGTTGACTACTTTGGTGTACACCCTTACATTTATGGTTTACGTAGGCTACACTTAACATTAAAAAACCCACATGAAGTAGATCTCCAGGTTTGAGGAAGCAGTCTAGTTGATTATTAACTTGTACGAGCCAGGTATGCACCTTGGAGTCACTGTTATATGACAGTCTGATGTCTATAAAGCTTCCGATATGGAAAGTCAACATGTGTTTCCAATACTATGACATGGCTCCTCGGTGACTGTGTGTGTACAGAGACAAATGAAACCCATGTAAACCAGGAGAAGTGGTGGCAATGTCGTTGAAGTGTTGGCGATAGGATAGGACGTTTCCAGAACTCAAAGGTAATAGCTGGAATCAGACAATTGAGGGCACGGAGGGGAGACTGGCTGACCTGAAAGCTGCACTTCACATCAACTAGAGGAATGCATTTCTCGCTTACTTCACACTCCCAACCACCATTCTCCCAGAGGCCAGCACAGCTTGAACAAATGCAAAACTATAGTGAAACACTGTCAAGTGAGCCACTACAAGCTATGAATAATTACCAATATTTCAAACGCTATTGCATATTTCAAAACATCATTTTGAAAATGTCTTTATCCATCCAGTTCATGACATAAAATATATATATATATATATATAAAAATTCCCCCTCCCAAAAGTTTTGAAACCTCTTGAAATGCTAGTGTAAATGAGAAGTTTATGTCTTAGGCCAATATACTGGAAGTAAAACGTTTTACTAGCCTAAAAAACTAAAACGCATCTGTGCCGACAACTGAAATATTTTCTAACTGAGAAATGAAAGCAGTGATCCCTATAGAAGTTCACAGTCTCAGTAGCATGGTTGGAGTTTCTTATCAGTTTAACCTTGTTGTGGAATCAAACAAAGATACCATAGAGTAATGACAAATAATGTTCCTGTTATCGTGTCCATATATCACTTTTACATCACTTTTTCCATAAGCGCTAAATTAAATTTCATTGAGACTATAGCTAAGTAATATGACAGTAGATTTTGTACAATGGGGTAGATGCTTCATTATACAACCCATCTTGATCTTGAGCACTTACAAATATAATCTTGCGAGATCAGGATGGTTCATATGAGGCTGGTAGATGTAGCATTCTAGATATAAACTGGCCCTGACCTGTCCACCTGGCCACCCATATCAATCAAGATTTGTTATTAACTTAACATGTGATTCACATCAAATATGAGATCTACAATTATGATATTTCAATAATATAAGTAATTGTGGTAAAAGTAATAAATAATATCCAAATACAACACAAAACACAAAAATATTAAATGATTTACAGTAACCTTGAATTGTAAATCCTCATTTTATGAGCCTTGATAACTGTAGTTCAATGTTCATTCACTTTATTTCAGAAGAAAATGGCAAATTAATTGAAGCTTCCTGATAAACTAGACTTCATATTATGATGATGATGATTATTATTATTCCTATTGCTAGCATCCTAGACATACAGCAACAGTCAAAGGTTTGGACACACCTACTCATTCAAGGGTTTTTCTTCATTTTTTACTATTTTCTACATTGTAGAATAATAGTGAAGACATCAAAACTATGAAGTAACACATACGGAATCATATAGTAACCAAAAGAGTGTTAAAATAATCAATTAGATTCTTCAAAGTAGCAACCCGTTGCCTTGATGACAGCTTTGCACATTCTTGGCATTCTCTCAACCAGCTTCACCTGGAATGTTTTTCCAACAGTCTTGGAGTTCCCACGTATGCTGAGTTGGCTGCTTTTACTTCACTCTGCGGTCAGACTCATCCCAAAACATCTCAATTGGGTTGAGGTCGGGTGATTTTGGAGGCCAGGTCATCTGATGCAGCACTCCATCACTCTCTTTCTTGGTCAAATAGCCCTTACACAGCATGGAGGTGTGTTGGGTCATTGTCTGTTGAAAAACAAATGATAGTGTCACTAAGTGCAAACTAGATGGGATGGAGGTTCGCTGCAGATTGCTGTGGTAGCCATACTGGCTAAATGTGCCTTAAATTTTAAATAAATCGGCAACAGTGTCACCAGCAAAGCACACCCACACCATCACACCTCCTCCTCCATGCTTCACGATAAGAACCACACATGCAGAGATCATCCGTTCACCTATTCTGCATCTCACAAAGACAAACCAAAAATCTTACATTTGGTCTCATAAGACCAAAGGACAGATTTCCACCGGTTTAATGTACGATGCTCATGTTTCTTGGCCCAAGCAAGTCTTCTTCTTATTGGTGTCATTTAGTAGTGGTTTCTTTGCAGTAATTAGACCATGAAGGCCTGATTCACATAGTCTCCTCTGAACAGTTGATGTTGACATGTTCCTGTTACTTGAACTCTGTGAAGCATTTATTTGGCCTGCAATTTCTGAGGCTGGTAACTTTAATTAACTTATCCTCTGCAGCAGAGGTAACTCTGTGTCTTCCTTTACTGTGGCAGTCCCCATGAGATCCAGTTTCATCACAGCGCTTGATGGTTTTTGTCACTGCACTTGAAGAAACTTGAAATTTTCCAGATTGACTGACCTTCATGTCTTAAAGTAATAATTAACTTGTGTTTCTCCTTGCTTATTGGAGCTTTTCTTGCCATAATATGGACTTGATCTTTTACCAAATAGGGCTATCTTCTGTATACCACCCCTACCTTGTCACAACAAAACTGATTGGCTCAAACACATTAAGAAGGAAATAAATTCCACAAATTAACTTTTAACAAGGCACACCTGTTAATTGAAATGCATTCAAGGTGACTACCTCATGAAGCTGGTTGAGAGAATGCCAAGAGTGTGCAAAGCTGTCATCAAGGCAAAGGTGGCTACTTTGAAGAATCTCAAATATAAAATATATGTTGATTTGTTTAACTCTTTTGTTGGTGTCACATATCAGTTTGCAAACAATGTCATTTTTTAAAATATCATCGAGTTAATAAAGCCGCATACAAACATGGTCTCTTTTTTGTATTCTTGAGTAAGGCAGCTCCAAAATGCAGGTGTTTCAGGCTAGCTCAGTGCTTTCTGTGGTCGTGGGGCAAGCCAGCAGAAAATATGGAGTGTTGTACCATGATTGGCTCAGTGTTTTGTCACTCATGGGGACACTATGTCACCGCTAAGTCTAAGGGTAGACTTTGAACATTCTAGCCCCTTGGGTGCTGCCATAGAGTTACATTAGAAGTGCCCATCCAAGAAAGCTCAAGATCATTGGCCACAGACAAAATGACGTCAAATCGCGTTATATCTACAGCAGCTTTGATTGAACAACATCATACTTTCAAAATCTTAGCTAGCAGACATCATCATAAATCAAGTCGACAATCTACTGGCAAATCCTTTTCAATCCTTGTCATGTGAAGAGACATAATGGATAATTATAGATAAAATGTATCGGTGCTCATCGGACATTGGACATAAACATTACACAACAAGTTGGAAATCGCAAATTCAACAATGAGTGGTTTGGAAGGAATCAGTGACAGTGGCTGTGTGGTCCCAAATCTGGGATTAAGGGACTCTTTTCCAAGTTTAAAATGACTTAATGCCTCATTGTAGAGCTACGACCTGAAGATCTATGACGTCATTGTGATTTCGACCTTGTTTTTTCAGAGTTCTCAGTTGTCTTGAAAGCACCCTAAATCCAGAGAATGCCAGACTTTGATGACAAAATTTGCCCACAAAGGACCGTCGTGACACCTTCCTTTTAAAGTGAGCACAGCACAACAAGGTGAGTGCAAAAATGTATTGTCTGCTGCTGCATAAATTATGTAATATGCCAGGCAGATAAGTATACTCTAGCTAAGAAAGTAATACTAAGTGCATTTTGTGTAGTAAGCTGTTAGTAACCCATGTGCCTCACCCTAATAATTTGGTCTATTTACCCCTCTTAATTTCGTCTACTGTTCTGACTTAGACTATAACCTGTTTTAGAGGAATGTAACCATCAAATTTTGTAAGAGCTTTCATTGTCTGCTTATATGCCCTCTTTATTTATCCTATGGTTCTGATTTGGGGAACAGGGAGAACACTGTAATAACGACCCATGTTCTGATTTCTGTCACAGTACATTTCAAAAGTGCTATTCAAATAATTATATTGACTACGTCTGTCCTAGTTCACTCATTAATGTCTTAATCGAAATTACAGATTGCCTATTATTCGCTTGTCATACCCTTATGCCATTGTTTGTACATCTCAACTGTCATTAGAAACCACATTTGTTTAAGCAAGTCAGCCATATCAGCTATGTTTTTTTTAAAGGTAGTAAATTAGTCTGAATTAACTGTTTCGCTGCCAGACAAGGCTGATAGCCAGGTGTAGCAGTGGTAAGATGTTGGGACAGCTTTATGTAGGACCTAACAGTTTGTGTGCACCGTTTGTCACCGTTATAGTGCAATTCATGTATTGTTTAGTGGTGTGTTGTGTTGTGGCTTAGCTGGCATGCATCCCCCCCACCCCAAGCTTTACATGCTAAAATCGCCACATTTCTGTAATATAGAAAATGGTAAAAAAAAAAATTAAAAACTCTGGAATGAGTAGGTGTGTCCAAACTTTTGACTGGTACTGTACCTTTGCACTGAACGCTGGTTATGATATGACTGATATGATAAGAGGTAGATGGGCAAGCCCCTCACTGCTGCATTCAACATCCCCTTGCTTTTTTTGACACTAGACAATAAAATGTATAGACTATACAAAAAATTTCCTGGATCATTAAGCTGTTATGTCTTTATTTGCTGTGAAATGTTACGACAAATTCCTTGTGAGTCTTTATTTGCTGTGAAATGTTACGACAAATTCCTTGTGAGTAAAGGGGGCTGAGCTTGCCCTGTTATGGTGTGCTACACGGGGTTGCTGGGTTGCATCATTGCAAATAAGTGCTATAAATAGGATTACGTCACCACGACCCGCCCACCTATTAGTAAATGCCTTGCAAGAGCGACTCACTATAAAAGAGGGTGATGCAACGCTTCATCGACAACTGTAGCTTTCTTAACAGCCAGAAGAGCCTCACAACCAGGAGCAGAATAAAGACCTTTCATTTCTTCACTGAAAACATAATCAGGTGGGTCAATTGTTTTTGTTGTAAAAACTTTCTACCGGTGTGATATAGGATAAGCGCTTTCAGGAAAAAAGACTGTGCCACGTGTAGCATAGTGCCAGCTGGACTGACATCCATTTAATAGCGACAACGGGCTTACATTTAGAAATCTTACTCAAATCTTTGTTTATGTGAATCAAAGTGTAGTTTATTTCTCATTGTCTAATGTGTTGTATTGAAATGGTCTGTGGTAACTGGTTGATATGTTGTAACACATTCACCTGTCCCTAAATTAACACGCACTTCAAAGAGAAAGAATGTTAGGACTGCATAGCTTGTTACATTGTTTACAAGGGCGATATATTGTTGTAATGTTGGCACGTCAGGGAAACATGTAGCGTGCAACTGCTGTGTCTGGTGGAATAAGTGACATTCTAGTTATCATACCAAAATAGTCTAATGGTATACATTAACCAGCAGATTGCTGCTCATATCTGACGTTTTTTATTTAGTCCAGTGAGTGTCCAAGTTTAATGTTTTTTGTTTCGCTTAGTCAGCTTAATGTGACACAGCATCACGTTTTTTTTCTTCAGTTTTTCATAATGATGCTTCAGCATCCGGGATTCAGCCTGTCCGACATCAGCGCGTCAGCTTTGGTACCCTGCTTGTCCCCGCCTGGAACACTCACGCTCGAGGACTTCACCAACTTCACTCCCCTGGTAAAGGAGGAGTTGCGACATGCTATCCAGAACAAGCGGCTGTCCAACGGACTAAGCACCGATATGAGCGACTGTGCGAGCTCAAGTTCAGACAGAACGTCTGAAGCTCCAAGTGTCAAGAGGGAGGTAGGGATGTCAACATTAGTCGCCTACTGTAACATCTACTCCCCCATAATACCAATAGTAATTCATACATAACATAGGGGAAAGTTAATTTTTGGGGTATATGCCTATGTTTTAAGTATTCCCTGAGAATAAATTTGTCTATACAGATGAGATCACTGTGATGACAGGTTTACCAACACATTGTAAAGCCTACCATACATTATTAAATGATCAGCCATATCATTAATTTCTCAGGAAGGTTGTTACCATTATTCAAGGTTGTTCATTTTCCTGATGTGTCATTAACAGAAAATCCCAGAGGAAAGTGACAGGAGGAAAAGAAGACGAGAAAGAAACAAAGTAGCTGCTGCCAAATGTAGGAATAAGAAGAAGGAGAAGACTGACTGCCTTCAAAAGGTATGTTCAGTGTGTTTTTTTACAGGGCAGTACAACATTATTATGATGATTCATATGAATCAGAGGCTGCCAGACTGTGCCAAGTGGTATTTTGTGATTTATTAAGTAGACATACAGTATTATATTATCTCATATATGTAATTATTCAAAATATTTTTCTAATTAATGTGCCATAAGGATGATTTCTATTTGACCTCCATTTATATTGTATGACTCGTAATTGAAATGCATAAATAGATAAGGGCTCTATAGAAATGTCTGCCTCAAAACAGCAAACGAACACTCCAGTATTTACATACAAACTAAAATGCACTAAACCTAATTGAGTATTTTCTTTAAAGGAACCAAGGGAGCTGTCAGTAACAGGATTGAACCAAACCACTATTCCCTTCTCCCCTCCAGGAGTCTGAGATACTAGAGTCAGTGAACTCTGAGCTGAAGGCACAGGTTGAAGAACTGAAAAACCAGAAGCAGCAGCTGGTCTACATG